>NW_015415545.1:0-1668 GCF_001527695.2 Protobothrops mucrosquamatus | reverse complement strand
AAAGAGGAAGGAAGAAACAAGGGGAAGGAAGGAAAGAAGGAAGGGGAGGAAGGAAGGATAGTGAAAGTGAGGAAAGAAGGAAGGAAGGAAATGGGAAGGAAATGGGAAGGAAGAAAGGAAGGAAGGAAGGAAGGAAGGAGGAAGGAAGGGAGGGAGGGAGGGAGGGAGGGAGGGAAAGAAAGTGAAAGTGAACATGAAAGTGAAAGAGGAAGGAAGGAACAAAAGGGGAAGGAAGGAAGGAAGGGGGGAGGAAGGAAGGAAGGAAAGTGAAAGTGAGGAAAGAAAGAAGGAAGGAAAATAGTGTTGGAGAAAAAAAAACTTGCAAGAAGGCAATGATAAATCAGTTTACTATATCCAGAAAGACTCCACGGAAGTGCAATTCTGAAAGTGCAATTAATAGGGGATATTTCTATCCCACTTCAGTAGCGTCCTTCCTCTTGAATGCAAGTCGTAACCTTCGGTCATTCACAGCTCTTTGGAACCAGAGATTCGGATCTTTGGAGGCATCTGCTGGTCCTTTCCCTGAGCACCAGATAAAGGACAGGACAGGTGGTCTCCTTCCTCAACCAAAGGAGTGTGGGGATAAAACAGGTCAAGGAGTTGCAAATGCCTGACCATCACTTTCCCCAACCTAGCACTCTTCCTGTGCGTGGAGACTTGGGTTTCCAGAATTTCCAAGCTGTTGGACTTGGCTTTAAAAATTCCGGGAGGCAAAGCAACTTCTGAAGAGTCCTTAGGCTGGAATTGCTGCGTTAGAGCCCAGCATTCAAATGCATCACTGCAAATAGTTCTTCTGTTTTAAGTCTTATTCCTTATTCTTATTTACTCGGTCTTTTCCTTCCTTCATTACTCTTGGGCTTGTATATCTCTCTCCCTTCCATCCAACATGCAAATCAGGAGCCGGCGGTATTTATGGAACGTTATTAGCATGTATTATTTATATTGTGGCTGGATTGATCCTCTCCATTCATGCAGTCAAGGTCAAAGCCCGCTGGTCCGTGCGTCTTGCAGATTGCCGGCTCCCCGGCTTCCTTCCTTGAGTTTTCTGCTCTTTCTCCGCCACTTGCCAACTCACCAGAGAAATATCTTTGCCCCATCTTACTTCTTCTCCTGGCTCGCTGCCAGGAGAGAAAGCTGGCTGCAAGAACATGAATGGAAGCAAGGAGCAAGAAGGGCGGGAGGCCGATAAGGCTGCGGAGTCCAAAGTCTTTAAAATAGCCGGGATGCAAAAAACAAAACAAAAACAAAAGCATACTAGAAAGCGGCAGTTTGGCGTGTTAGCTGAATATCGCTGAAAGCAATAAAGAAGAGAATATTTATAGCTCAGGATTGAACTGTGGGGTCCTTGGTGCTCTCTGAGCTGGGTTGTTTTTTTGCGGACGTTTCATTACCCAACAAGGTAACATCATCACTGCTAGAAGGGAGTTGGGTTTGCTGACTATTTATATACATGTGGTTTACCCTGTCTGTGTTGGTGGGAGTGGTTTTGGTGGTCCCTTGATTAGGCTGTTGCTTATGGACAGACAGACAGATGTGGGGCCCTTGGTGCTCTCTGAGCTTGATGTTTCATTACCCAACTAGGTAACATCATCAGTTTACAGGTACTAGTACAGTTACTTAGCACTGATAATGTTACCTAGTTGGGTAATGAAAGATCTGCAAGTAAAC
>NW_015415544.1:0-1668 GCF_001527695.2 Protobothrops mucrosquamatus | reverse complement strand
CAATCCCTTCGTCTCTAGTCTCTTTGCTCTGCAAGGGTAGGGAGAAGAATAAATGGTCAGGCACATGACAACATGTATTGGCTGTAATGGCAATCATGTGACTGAGAGACACAATTTATAAATGCAGGCACTGGTTGCAAATGCAATTGTGTTTTTAACACCACTGTAACTTTGAATGGTTGCTGAACAAGGTAGTTGGAGCACTCTATCAAACATGGCAGAGAAATTCTGGATATGCTCTGCCCCAAGACTAACATTCCACACATTTCTTTAAACCGAATTTCTCCAAAATGTATTTTTCTTTTCACAGAAAAAACTGCTTAGTTGATGTGTCCTTGCAGATTAACAAGCTACTGCAAGTTCCAGCCAACCTGATTTGAAGTGTGACCCAGAGAGTCAAGTTGCCAGGAATGTGAAATAAACAAAATCAGACCAAAACTGATAATAATCACAGCTTTGGAGGCCTTAGGGTAGATGAAAGATTACTGCTTCAGTTAACTAAAGATGTGCTGGGGACGAAAAGCAAAAGCATTATATGATGATTGATTGTAAATGACAGCAAAATTTGTGAGTAAAAAAGTGATTTTTTTAAAAAAAAAGTATTAGTAAGAAATCCAGCCTAAAGTACTAGAAATCACTCACTACCAGCTGCTCAAGATACCAATACAAATGTGCAAAATAGTTTTCCACAGCTTAATTTATAACATTTTTTGTAAATATTAAACATCCAATAAATTTTGGGGGCCCTTCAAGTTAGCATTGGCTCTTGGTTTCCCAGTTTCTAGCTCTCCCAATTACATTATTGCCCATAAAATTACTTGGTAACTGTCATCTAGGGAGATACATAGACAGCCAGATACTTTATTTTGTTTAGTAACTGTTAAAAACTTCCAAGTGCGGTACATACAGCTAACTACACTCAAGAGCTAACATTAAATCTTATCTTCACCGTACTTAATATTATAGAATAAATTATATTGATATGGTGAAATCTATTAAGTACAACAAAAATCACATACAAAAGGATCTCATTTAATATGGTTATTAAAATACTTGAATGCTATAGATATAGGTTAGTTCTAAGTTGGATCTCTCCTTGATAAGTTTTCATCCGTTATTTCTTGTCTTGCCCTCAGTTTTTTTGGAAAATAGATTGACCCCCTCTTCTTTGTGACAGCTCCTAAAATATTGGAAGACTGCTACCATGTCAGCTCTAGTACTTCTCTTCGTTAGACTAGATATATCCAGTTCCTGCAACTGTTCATGTTTTAGCCTCCTAATTGTCTTTGTTGCTCTTTTTTGCATTCTTTCTAAAATCTCAATATCTTATTTGTTTCTGTTGTGGCTCCGTCTTGTGAGCCCCTCTTATCGGAGGAAGAAGGCTCCGAACATGAAGGAGAGGAGATGGCTAGGCCTCCCTCTCCAGGACCCTCCTCTTTGGCAATGCCTCAGGTGTCTTCCGACGGAGAAGAGATTGGCCAGGAGCCCGGTGTTTCTCAGATTGGCCAGGAGCCAGGTGTGTCAGATAATGAGGAAGAAAAGTTGTGGCTGGATCCACGCCAGCGTAGGAGCGATAAGCGTGCGCAGCAGAAAAAGAGACGTGCCAGAGATTAAGCTGAGTCACTGGACCACACCCCACAGGCTATAAAAGGGTGGTGGTGGCCATTT
>NW_015415543.1:0-1668 GCF_001527695.2 Protobothrops mucrosquamatus | reverse complement strand
GCATATTAAAACAAGTACAAGTACAAAAACAAAAAATATAAACCCCTATAAAACCAAATTAAAACCAAATATTTGAAGCTGTATTTCTATTAAAATTATTCTTAAAATCATCCCTAAATAAAATCCTCCCTAGGTCAGGCCCGCTTGCTGGAAAAGCCATGTCTTGAGGGCACGGCGGAAAGTAAGGAGATCCGGAATCTTGATAGGAAATATTGCAGTGCAAAAGGAATGCTTGATAAATTTTTGACACTTAAAAAAATGCTGTGTTTACAGGCCACATTCCAAAGCATTGGCATGTTTTGATTTCATCCTGTTGATGTATTTTTCATAAAAATACAATATACTTGGCATTATGACTATTTCTTCTCAGCCAGAGATAGTTTCTTTTCTTCCTTTTTACAGCTTGCCCATTGGTGAATAAAGATGGCAATAGTTTAGCAGGTATGTTTTTATTAAGCAAGTACATTTTTCATGTAATAAGCAATGAGTATGTAATGTAAATATGTAAATAGTGTATCTCCTTGCAGTAGTTACAGCTTAAAGATGATAGCTATGGAGAGGGGTTCATCTACTATTGATCTCTAATATTATGAGAGCTTGGTGTGTTTTTTGTTATTGTGTTAGTTGTTTGGCCCCGCAATGTGTTGTGTGTTTTTAACTGTTTTACTGCCTTTAGATTTTGTAAGCCACCCATTGGAGTGGCTATACCAAATGTAAATAATTAATAATAACTTAATAATTGTTAAATGAGTTGTGTTCCATTTTCCAATCTTTCTTGCCACAGTTGTTAAGTGAATCACAGCAGTTAGGTTAGTAACACTGTTGTTAAGTGAAACTGGTTTCGCTGTTGACTTTGCTTGTCAGAAGGTTGCAAAAGGGGATCACATGACTCCGGGACCCTGCAACCATCATAAATATATCCCAGTTGCCAAATGTTTGAATTTTGATCCATGTAACCACAAGGATGCTGCAATGTTTGAATAGTCACTAAACAAATGGTTCTAAGTCTAGGAATACCTATACTGTACTGTGTTTCCTTAATTAGCTTCTTCTACTGCCCGTACAATGGAAATTGAACGCATAAGGCCATGTCTTGTTAGTTGTACAATATCAGGTAATTGTCAGATGGTAACAATCTGCAGTGCCTGAGTTGCTAAACTCTTCATTACATAACTCACATTTAACTTCCCATTCAGATTAAGAAGTAAAAATGACCCCACATATTTCTCTGTTTTGGTTTCCAGGGTTTAAAATGATGGAGATGTTTGGCTTGGTTGAAAAAGAGTTTGCAGCTGTGGAAGGAGTATCTATGGAACCTGGAACGTTTAATGCCTATCATTGTTATGGACTGCATAAGGATGCTTTGGTCTCTCAGCCAACCAAGTATGTACTGAAGATAATGCACAGAGAATCAGGATCATTCATTAAGTTCAAGCACAGAAGGTCTATTATTACAGCCTATATACCAGAACAGGGATCTCCAAACGTGGCAACTTTAAGACTTGTGGACTTCAGCTCCCAGAATTCCCTAGCCAGCATGGCTGGCTGAGAAATTCTGAGAGTTGAAGTCCACAAGTCTTAAAGTGGTGCCAAGTTTGGAGACCCTTGCACAAGAATTTAGTCAACTAATGGTCAGCACTAAATTGATGCTAGATGAGGGTCAACAGA
>NW_015415542.1:0-1668 GCF_001527695.2 Protobothrops mucrosquamatus | reverse complement strand
TAAAGTAAGGCATATACTGTAAACAACAAGCCTTAAAAAAGTGAAAGCAGGGAATACTGTTATGTATTGTCACAAACTCCTTCATGGATTACTGCCTTGTCCTGGCGAAGGGGCTTGCGTAACACAATGAAGCTACGAGCTATGCTGTACAGGGCCACCCAAAACGGACAGGTCATAGCAGAGAGTTCTGACAAAATGTGATCCACTGGAGAAGGAAATGGCAAACCACTCCAGTATCTTTGCCATGAAAACCCCATGGACAGTACCAAAAGGCAAAAAGATATGATGCTGGAAGATGAGCCCCGCAGGTCGGAAGGTGTCCAATATGCTACTGCGGAAGAGCAGAGGGCTAGTACTAGTAGTGCCAGAAAGAGTGAAGCGACTGGGCCAAAGCCGAAAGGAGGCTCAGCTGTGGATGCATCTGGTGGTGAAAGGAAAGTCTGATGCTGTAAAGATCTTTTCTCCATAGGAACCTGGAATGTAAGATCCATGAATCAAGGCAAACTAGACGTGGTCAAACAAGAAATGACAAGACTGAACATCGACATCTTAGGAATCAGTGAACTAAAATGGACAGGAATGGGTGAATTTAATTCAGAGGACCATCAGATATACTACTGCGGGCAAGAATCTCTCCGAAGAAATGGAGTAGCCTTCATAATAAAAGAGTAGGAAAAACAATACTGGGATACAATCCCCAAAATGACAGAATGATCTCAGTGCGAATGCAAGGCAAACTATTCAATATCACAGTAGTCCCAAGTCTATGCCCCAACCACTGGTGCTGAAGAGGATTAAATTGACCAGTTCTATGAAGTCCTACAGCACCTTATAGAATCAATACCAAAAAATGATGCTAAAGTAGGAAGCCAAAAGATAACCGGAATAACAGGCAAGTTTGGCCTTGGAGTACAAAATGTAGCAGGGCACAGGCTGATAGAATTTTGTCAAGAGAATACAATGATCATAGCAAACACTCTTTTCCAATAACCGAAGAGACGGCTCTACACATGGACAACACCAGACGGTCAACACAGAAATCAGATTGACTGTGTGCTCTGCAGCCAAAGATGGAGAAGCTCTATACAATCAGTAAAAACAAGACCAGGAGCTGACTATGGCTCAGATCATGAGCTTCTCGTTGCAAAATTTAGGCTTAAATTGAAGAAAGTAGGGAAAAACACTAGGCCACTGAGGTACGAACTAAATTATATCCCTGATGAATATACAGTAGAGGTGACAAATAGATTTAAGGAATTAGATCTGATAGACAGAGTGCCTGAAGAACTATGGACGGAGCTTCGCAACATTGTACAAGAGGTAGCAACTAAAACCATCCCAAAGAAAAAGAAATGCAAGAAAGCAAAATGGCTGTGAGAGGAAGCTTTGCAAATAGCTGAGGAAAGAAGGGAAGCGAAAGGCAAGGGAGAAAGAGAAAGATACACCCAATTGAATGCAGAATTCCAGAAAATAGTTAGAAGAGATAAGAATGCCCTCTTAAATGAACAGTGCAAAGAAATAGAAGAAAACAACAGAATAGGGAGAACCAGAGATCTCTTCAAGAAAATTGGAGATATGAAGGGAACATTTCATGCAAAGATGGGCATGATAGAGGACCAAAATGGCAGGGACCTAACAGAGGCAGAAGAGATTAAGAAGAGGTGGCAA
>NW_015415541.1:0-1668 GCF_001527695.2 Protobothrops mucrosquamatus | reverse complement strand
AGCATGTTAAAAAACAACACAAAAAAAACATTTCCCCTATAAAACCAATTAAAAAGCAAATATATTAATGGCTGTGTCATATTTAAGATCTTTAAAAAATTTTAAAAATTATTCCCTATTTAAAATTCACCCTAGGTCAGTCCCGCTTGTTGAAAAAGCCATGTCTTGAGGGCGCGGCGGAAGGTTAGGAGATCCGGAACAAAACACTAGTTCTATAAATACGTCTCTTACACACAAATTGCAAACATGTCTCAAACAAAGCATACCATATATTTTGCTGAAATTTAATCTTTTTTGCTCTTTGAAATCATTTGTTTTCAATGCTGTCCATGGCTATCAATCCAGCTTTGTGTTCATGCATTGCCTTTTAATGTTCTGATTTAGCTCACACTGCAGTATAGAAGTAACACTTCGGAAGAGATAAAGATTAACTTTGGATCAAGTAACTGAAATTCCTGCTACCCTTTTTGGCTCTATTTAAAATTTAGCTTATCTCACAATCTTCTCTATTATAATTAGTTTCACTATAGTTTTTTATTAGAAAACGAGTGAGCTGAGGTTACTATCACACATATATTTTTAAAAATCTGATAAACAGATTTTTTCTATCATTTTCTATATAATGTACATTTTTAAATAATAGAACTATCATTTCTATTTTGATTTGATAAAGCAATAATCATATATCAGTCACCAATACAAACACAAACCAGATGCAACTTGGATTTCAATCTTCTCCACAGTAAACTTTGGTTACTCTGCAAAGTTTTAAATAGGGAAAACTCCTAAAATAACATGAGATTTTTTTCTTGCCCATTGCCTTGGAATTATTCTCCACGTGTAATATACGTATGTAAAGTGTGTGGGAGTCAGGCAGTATAAAATGTTAACGAATAAATAAAAATAATTTTAACTATGTAAAGCCTAGCATTTTGAAGCCCTTAGTTCCATATCAGTCAAAATGCTAAGAAATGCTATACTTTTTTTTTTAAAAAAAGAGCTGCCAGTTATTTATGAATTTCTATTCTGTATCCCTTCATTCTAATTTAAATAATGTTGGAAACAAACTTCAAGTCAAGTTTGACCTAAGTTGGAATTATATGAAGAAAGAATAATTATAAATAACTAGAGCAAACACACCTAGTAAACTGAAGACAAGCAACAGCACAGACAACAGCCCAGTAGAGATGCTGCTGCCAAGTTGTTATTCCTAGTGTTTGCTGTACTGAATTGCAGACTTGAAGTCACACAGCTGGCTTCCATTCCTAAAAGAAGACTAGAACCTGGGTTATCCTTCTCCTAGTCCACCATTTGAATCACCTACACCTTAACCACTGGATCTTTCTGCCGCTAATAAGTAATGCTCAGAAATTAAAATTATCTTTGAGCATTGTTTTAAAATCAGCTATTTCTTAACAAACCAAGTGCCCAATTTCCCCCATCCTGAATTTATTTATTTATTTATTTATTTTATTTATTACTTTAATTTATATCCCGCCCTTCTCCCGAAGGACTCAGGGCGGCTTACAGGCAATAAAAACGGAACTATACAATAAATATCTAAAAACAATTAAAATATATATTAAATAAGCCTGTTATTTTTAGAAAAGTTATAAAATCCCTATTAAAATCCCTATACAATCCCCCCCTAGGCCAATCCCGCTTGAT
>NW_015415540.1:0-1668 GCF_001527695.2 Protobothrops mucrosquamatus | reverse complement strand
ATGGTGTGTAGGGAGGCTTTTGTGCTCTTCCCAGATTGAAGCAGCAGCTGGAAGGTGAGTGGAGGGCAGGTCGGAGGAGAAGCCGGGAGCAAGCGGGGCTGTTTGGTTTCCTCCAGGGCGTCCAAGCAGAGAAGCAACTGGGCTGAAGCATCTCAGCTGCTGCTGCTGCAAATCCCTTCCCTCCCCAACTTTTACGTCCGCTGGTGCTGCAGGCTGTTAAACTGGGGGCTGCTATTTTCTGCTGGTGGGAAGATTTCAAAAGTCTCCTTCAAGGGAAGGTTGATTCTTTGGGAATGGCTTCCCTCCAGACGTTGGGAGTGCTGCATCACTGGAGGTTTTGAAGAGGAGACGGGACAACCATTTTCAGGAATAGTAATAGGGTTTCCTGCCTGAGCAGTGGGTTGGACTAGAAGACCTCCAAGGTCCCTTCCAACTGTTATTTTTTTTACAACTTTTTGAAACTAATTTTCTATTATTACATTTGATTAGTGCTTAATAAACATCCTGTTGTCTGGTCCAATTTGTTTGCTTAATAATACAAGTTACATTCTTAGTGTCTACCCCATTTCTCCAACCATTGTTGAAATAAATTCCATGTTTGAAAATATTCTGTATCTTCTTTCTCTTTGATCCTCAATGTAAGTCTGTCCATTTCAGCACAGTCCAATATCTTCTTGATTATCTCTTTGTCTAGTGGTCTTTCTTCATTCTTCCAGTGCTGAGCAAATACAATCCCTGCTGCTGGTAATACGTGCAATGTTAAATATACACTTGGCTTATTAAATTTTTCTGATATTATACCTAATAAAGAGAGTTTAGGTTTAAAATCTACATGTTTCCCTAACATCTTTTCTAACAAAGTGTGTCTTTTGGCCTAATTTTTTTTTCTTTAATCCAAGGCCACCACATATGGTAATGCAGGCCACATGTTTGATTACATTTCCAACATTTACTGGACATATTTTTAAACATTTTTGCTAATCTAGCAGGTGGTAAATGCCATCTATAGAACATTTTATATCAGTTTTCTTTTCTTTTTTTAAAACCCATTTTATTGGGTTTTTTTTATTTTTTACATCAAATGCTCAGGAAAACACCGTGGTGAAAGGGTAATCAATCATAACAAAACAAGTCATATATGTATAGCTAAAATTAATATCTTAAAAAAAATTTCCCCCTCTATTTCCCTCACATAATATAACAAATTTAGTTTAATCTATTTCTTCTTAAAATTCAATCAATCCACAAAATCATCCCTATTACATCTATATAAATCACTCCTGCTTTTAAGCTCCACTAATTTCAATTAACATATTCCAATTAATCTTAAACATATTAATAAGACTTTGGGTATCCCTTCTACAACACATAATATTCCAAGAATAATATTCTAATATTTTCATATATATTCCATCTCATATATCTCATATATATTCCATCTCATATATATTTTCATATATATTCCATCTCTTTAAGGTGTTAGTTACCACCTTTAAAGCGCTCCATGGCATTGGACCTGGCTACCTCCGAGACCGCCTTCTGCCACAGATTCCCTCCCATAGACCGGTACGCTCCCACAGAGCGGGCCTCCTCAGGGTGCCGTCGGCCAAGCAATGTAGGCTGGCGACCCCCAGGGGGAGGGCCTTCTCTGTGGGTGCCCCCACCCTC
>NW_015415539.1:0-1668 GCF_001527695.2 Protobothrops mucrosquamatus | reverse complement strand
TCAGTTTGTCCTGTTCATACGCCATCGCATTTCCCTACTGTGACCGTTGATCGTCCGGCACACTGGGTCGGTGGCAAAGGGAAAAATCTTTCCCTACTCAAGGTGATCACCCTTGCGAGGGTCCCTCTAAAATTCTCACCCCTGATACGGGGCTCTAAGAGTTGAAGCCTGAACCCTGATCCATCAGCCAACGCAACATTTTGCTCCTTAATATTTATTGAATTACTTATTTAATAATTTTAACAATACTCTATATAACAAAAAGAACACATTGTCTGAAATGACATCCCAGTGTCATTGGTTTTGCACTGCAGCCCTAAAATTCAGTTGCTGTATAATAAGGTTATTTCAGTACAAAATGTTGCTTTTTTAATCTAAAAAAGATGCAAAGCAGGCAGAGCTGAGATCATTTGTAGCAGGTAAATACAATATATCAGTGGAGTTATGAGCAGTGGAATTTTTCTGTACTCAACTCAGTTTGTTTCTTTGACAGAGTATTTCAGTATAAATATGGAAAGAGATTTTCTCTGTGTATGGTTAAAGGGGAAAAATACCACACATCTAGAAATAAGTGATTTATCCCTCTGTTTGGAATGTAGCCATTGCTCAGCTTTGGGTATCTGTTCAAGTCCAAATGTGTTTCCTCTGCTATTGGTTTTTTTTTTTTTCTCCTTGAGGAAAATTGCAGAGAACAGCACTTTTTGAGGGAAAGTGAATATCTTAACAAAAGACCGCTACTTTGTGCAATAAAGCAAGGACAGTGCCAAAAAAACCTGGTCATTTCTCTTCAAAGGGATGACAGCAAGGTTGCAGAAAATCCGATATGAGTTCACAAATGATTCTTAATGCAGCAATAACTGTAACCCTTCTCAAATATATGAATCTATTCATCATATTATATGACTGTGCTTGGAAAGTGTCTCCACCCAGTGTTTTATTTCTAAAGTCAAAAATCATATTGCAATCCGTCTTCCCATTTTTCTTCCCCATCGAAGAAAACGTATAGTTTTCTATCTCATCCTCAGAGTGGTTTAGAATTTCTTTTGGATTTGTTTGGTGATGCTTTCAACCTATTGTAAAATGAAAAGCTCTTTATTTTTTCTCGATCACGGTTCATTTTCCCTGACTTCATCTATTCTGATTTCCCAAAGGCTTATGTGGAGAGACGCCTCAAACTGTTCTGTGTTGGGGCTGAAATGAGATGTAACAGACCAGGAAGATTATATTCCCTGTTACTGAGATGATTGTATGGTAACAATTTTTACACAATTACTGATGCCTGTGCATCTAAGAAAGTGAAAAATTATGATTATTTCACCAAAATTTTCTTCTTTGCAGGAAAAAAGATATCCTTTTAAAATCATAAATGCAAGAGACATTTTAGGGGGGGAAAACTAATGAGATTTATTCTTTTTCTAAGTTAAAAATTCAGATGAACATCTCCCAGTGCTAACAGACCCACAGCAATTATTTCACCTTTACTCTCTTTAATATCAATTGGTCTGGTCCTTTAGAAAGAGAAAGACAATAATGTAGGCCTATTTCTTCCATGCCAGAGCACAGGAAGCAGAACGATCTGTAAGAATCCCCAGTGATGCTCATTCAACCTATATGGTTCTTGATGCATAGCCATGCAAGTACATGCTTAGGTAGTACAGCCAAATTCCT
>NW_015415538.1:0-1668 GCF_001527695.2 Protobothrops mucrosquamatus | reverse complement strand
TGGCCTAGGGAGAATTTTAAATAGGGACAATTTTAATTAGTATTTTAATATGACACAGCGGTAAATATTTGTTTTTAATTGGTTTTTATTGGGGATAGTGTTTTTGTACTGTTTTAATATGCTGTGAGCCGCCCTGAGTCCTGTTGGGAGAAGGGCGGCATATAAGTTCAATAAAATAAATAAATAAATAAATAAATAATTCACTGCTCTAAGAACTCAGGTAAAATCCATTCTTACAATGCAACTGCAGCCTCTTGCATTATCAGCACCTAAAATCTGCTCCAAAAGGTCCAACTTTCTAGATCAGGGGTGTCAAACTCGCAACATCACCTGACATGTCACGACGTATTGCGACTTTTTCCCCATTGCTGGAGCTGGGATGGGCACGGTTTCAGCATGATGCATCCGGCCCATGGGCTGACAGTTTGACACCCCTGTTCTAGATCAAATATTGACTCTATGTGGAGGAATGAAAAGGGGAAGGGGAATTATGTCATCCACACTGGAGGATAACACTGGATTTCATTCCATTTAGAATAAAACATTATTAAGTAACTACAACAAAATAGTTTCAAATCTCTTTTTTCATAGACTCCAGACAAAGGATACCAGCTAACCCAAAATGTTTCATTATAAAACTCATGGCATATTGTCTTCTTGGTCATGCATGATTTCTTCTAATTTTTAGCATCAGACTATTTTCATATGTCAAGTCTGTAACTTCAACAAATGAATGAGAACATCCCTGAAGCAAACATTTTCCTCTGGGCATGTAATCTGGCTGCCAGGTTGCAACAAGTGACTCGGCAAGCCTCGACTACTGTACTTATCAGACACAAACTAAAAATTGAAATAATTTTACCAGGGGAAGCTAATCTTTTGAAGCAGAATCAGATGTTTAATGAACAGTACACCAGCCATTTATTAGGTAACTATAAACAATAGTTGCAGATTCAAGAAAAAGGAAAGCTGGCAATTATTGGTATCCAAATAATATTAAGTGTGCTATTTGAACATAAGTTAAGGAACAAATTAGAGCAAGGTTGTTAAAAGCTTGCCTTGCAGTAACCAAGATTTTCAGTGTTTCTTCCTAATTTATTTTGAAATAGTAAGTCATAAATGCTGTTGATTTGTATAACAAAGTAATTTCATAGAACTTTGTAGCCACTACATACAAATTATTTGGTGCCCAGAGAGAATTCTTTGGCACTAGAAGAGCATGTTGCCTTTCATACAGTTCAATGATCCAGATCTGTTTGTTTAGTTTGATAGACAAAGCCTATCATTTTCATCCAAAACTCCTGGACAGGTTCCATAGGCTTTACACTCACCTCTTCTACTTCTAGATCAATACACCAGATGACTAAATAATTGGCTGTCTCTTCACAAACAAGATGTGGATTATCAGATAGGTATTTCTGACTATCATCCCAGTGCCGCAGCATTCCTTTAGAGCAAAAAAATAGCAATGTCAAATCAAATTCTTTCCATGTCGTGTAAAGAGAATAATTTTCCCAGCCAGAGCTTATACCAAAATGTGACATGCAATAGTGGAGAATATATGTAGCTTATAGGGTTCTTGATGTTCTCTGAGCTTGATGGGGAAGAGTGCACTTAAGGCTGCTTGCTATAGCAAGCAAAGGTCAAGAAAAAGGGCAAACAGCCCTA
>NW_015415537.1:0-1668 GCF_001527695.2 Protobothrops mucrosquamatus | reverse complement strand
TTAGGAGGGGAATGGAGATCCACCAATGACTGTACCTGCCTAGAGCCAAACTTGCAACGTCTGTCCTGGGCAAGATCAAGTCAAAGACTGGAGACCAACGGTCCAGGACGGGCGTGGCAACTTTGGCTGACTTGATCTGATTGGGCAGGAATACAGTCTACTACCCAATGGTGGAGTCTCCATCTCAGTGCTGGAGAATCATACATTTCAATATTCCATTTTGAACCATAACATTATACCAGTATAACCCTTGACTACAAACATTATAATCTTCTACCACAAGTTTCAGTTTGTTCTATCCTTCTGGATGCGTTATGCCGAAACTGCGCCCACCCCATTGCTGGCAATGGAAAAAAGTCGTGATATGTCGCGACACGTCACGTGACATTGCAAGTTTGACACCCCTGCTCTATGTAGTTTGTGTATAATTCTGATAATAAGGCATGCAAAACAGATCAACCAAATGGTGTCAATTTACCTCAGATTCCATGCCACTGCCCAAAAAGCAACAGAAGTGTTTGCAAAGCAATGTCCTGGTTTTGCTTTGTGCTCTGTCATTCCTTACATTAAATAATCATCTTCCCATGGCAGTACAGATTTCCCAAATTTTTAAACAATTGTAAGATTTATCACATGACCTTAAGTTATAAAAAGATGCCAGTCAGTTTTCTTTGTATTTTATATTGGGGGCGAGGGCATACTATTATCAATATCAAAGCAATGACATTTAAAAAGTCAAGAGATTTGTTTGGTTGGGTTTTGGTCAGGTTGAGCTATATTTTTTCCAAAGAAACAGTTTACTACTAAAATAAAGTAGTCCTTCTTCTGTACCTTAAAATCTTCATAATGGCCGAGAATTCTGAAAAATGTAGCCCAAGAAATCCAGATGGTATCAGCCCAAGAAATGGAGCAGGAACATTACTAAGAGACTAAATATTGTGAAGTCAACATAAAAATGACGAATAAAAAAGCATTCTGTCAAAATGAAAAAAAAACATCCCTTCTTACATACCTTTGCAAAAAGCAAATTGAGCTGTTTCCCTGATCCATGGTATCCACCTTGGGAAAGAAAAAGTTTAACTTGTTCCTGAACTTGCTCTTCATCCAAATGCCAGCAGTTTTCATCATCTATACTCGCTCCTGCTGTAGGATCAGGGGCACCTACACAGTAGAAACAAAGACTATGACTTAAATCTTTTCACTGATGCATGAGGATCCAGTTGTTCCCACCTAAAATAACAGTTACTGATGATTCATATGATTGTACCTATTATATATACACTGACCCTAAGCACTGATATGGTAGAATTCTGTGCATATTTAGCACTCTAAAGGAACCTAGATGTGTACAGCTTTAGATTATTCTGTCAGTAGCTAAAAGAAAACTTGAGCAATAGCCCTCTATGACTTAGAGCTAGGTATCGTTAGTCACTGGCAAAATGTGTGCTTTGCACACAAATTCCATGCTCAGTTTTCAACTTCTGAAATCAAAAGACTCCCAAGTCTGATAAATCCCAAGTCTGCCCCTACTCTGTGGGACATTCTGTCCCCAGTGATCTGGCCAATCGCTTTCTTGAAGGCCATCAAGATCTGTCTTTACCCAGCACTGCAATAGAGTCATAGGAGCCTATGGATAATTGTTGAGGTGTCCTAGGAGATGATTGACGC
>NW_015415536.1:0-1668 GCF_001527695.2 Protobothrops mucrosquamatus | reverse complement strand
CCCACTCCCAACCCACCCAACCGTCGCAGCATGATACCGTGGTCCACGGTATCAAAAGCCGCTGAGAGGTCCAAAAGAACAAGGACAGAGGAATGACCCCTGTCCCGGGCCCTCCAGAGATCATTTACCAACGTGACCAATGCCGTTTCCGTGCTGTATCCCGGCCTGAAGCCCGACTGGAGCGGGTCCAGATAGACTGAGGAGATTGTGCAACCATGCCTTATAGGATGCGCACAAATGGCTTGCTTCTTGCAAAATTTTACAAAGTATTAAGACAACTCCCAAATGAAGTTCTGTGCCTGGGTATCTCTGTGGTGGAGAAAGTGTTGTCAAACACTCAAAGTGTATCAGGAGTCTAAAGCAATACAATTTAACACAGGCAAGGGAATGGAATGGAATGGAAGAGGAGAGGAGAGGAGAGGAATTAGAATATTCTTTATTGGCTAAGTGTGATTGGACACACAAGGAATTTTTCTCCGTTGCATAAACTCTGTGTACATACAAGCAACAAAATGATAAATTATAAGATACAACCAACAAAGTGATAGTCATAAGATACTAATAGGAGCAGATAATAGGAAAGATGAGACGGATAATAGTAATATAACCCTATTAAATGGTTAGATATCCTTAGGCATAAATTAGTGCTGTGGGAATTATGTGTTTAGCAGAGTGATGACATGGGAGGAAAACTGTCTTTGTGTCTAGTTGTTTTGGCATGCAATGACCTATTGCAGCTCTACAAGGGAAGGTTGCACAATCCCCTCATCTCCTTTTCAGTCACTTCTCTGTGCTTGGTTGGAGAGGATTAAGAAAGAGGCCATTTTATTATATTTCCACTCATTTCTGTTCTTTTTGTAAGGGTGAAAAAAGTGTATAACAGAGATATACAACTGAGTAATCTTAGTTGGCAACATTTTTTTTAAAAAAAATGTTAACATTTGCTGAAGTAAAAGGTTTTCAATAAAGTTTGCACTTGCTTTTACAGCTATACTGAAACAGCTACTATTCCTGCCAGACTGCTTGCAAAGAACTGCAATATGAATTAACAGAGAATCAACTCAAATCTAGATTTCTTTGACTCGAGGGCACCAGTTCTTGAAGGTTACTGATTTTAAATGGATTTGTTCCATCCTTCATGAATGCATCCCTCCGTGCTTGGGGATATTCCATTACACACAAACAAATGAATAATTAGTCAGGGAAGCTATAGGACTTTAGATATTCCGTATTTGAATACTAACTGCTAAGGCTTTATGAAGACTGTCTATATCTTACTGAATACAGATAGCCTCAGCAGCTGTCATGGTTTGAAGCAACACGCCTCCCATAAAAGACCATGGCCATAAATGATCTGGTATACATTTATTAAATTAGATAGAATGAGAAATAAGTTGTATAATGCAAACAGCTGAATATCAATAAGAGTAATAAAGAAATGTTTTCAGAATTACAGCAAAACACCCTCAGTACAGCATTACAAGTCGGCCAACACAGGCAATAATATCTAGAAAGGGAAACGCTTAGAATCATCAGCACATAGTCAGAAAAAATGGGATAAAAGGTGGCAAGCATCTAGCTAGGCAAAACGTTCCTGAATTTCACTAGTCTTGAATTCTTGGTGGGTTTAAAGCTACTGTGGGCTGTGTAACAAACTGCTGTCACAAA
>NW_015415535.1:0-1669 GCF_001527695.2 Protobothrops mucrosquamatus | reverse complement strand
GTCCAGTTTCTTCTTAAAAACTTCCAGTGTTGGAGCATTCACCGCTTCTGGAGGCAGGTTGTTCCACTGGTTAATTGTTCTAACTGTCAGGAAGTTTCTCCTTAGTTCTAGGTTGCTTCTCTCTTTGGTTAGTTTCCACCCGTTGCTTCTTGTCCTGCCTTCAGGCGCTTTGGAGAATAGCCTGACTCCCTCTTCTTTGGGGCAGCCCCTGAGATACTGGAACACTGCTATCATGTCCCCCCTCGTCCTTCTCTTCATTAAAATAGACATATCCAATTCCAGCAACCGTTCCTTATATGTTTTAGCCTCCAGTCCCCTAATCATCTTTGTTGCTCTTCTCTGTACTCTTTCTAGAGTCTCCACATCTTTTTTAAATCGTGATGACCAAAACTGGATGCAGTATTCCAAGTGTGGCCTTACCAAGGCATTGTAAAGTGGTATTAATACTTCACGTGATCTTGATTCTATCCCTCTGTTAATGCAGCCTAGCACTGTGTTGGTTTTTTTGGCAGCTGCAGCACACTGCTGGCTCATATTTAAATGATTGTCCACTAGGACTCCGACTGTGACTGATCTCAAAATGTTAAGTGGGTGAACTAATGTATCTGGTTAAATCTTGGAAGGGAAACTGTCAGGAAGTAACAGAATGGGAAGTAGAAACATTCCCATAAGGGGGTGGGAAACCACTTCCATCCTATAGCTCAGAAAACTACTTACCTATCCCTAAAGTGTAGACAGTGCCTCTAACTTTATTATCTATTGCAGTGAAGGACCATCTTGGAACAGGAAGATGGTCTTCTACCTTTCTTATGGCAGTAAAGGGAATAGGACTGGGGGGGGGGGAGAGAGAGACTCTGCTGAATTTCACATACCTGCTTAGGAAGCTTACCCTTACTGGAAGCCAGGGCAATATGTGAGGATAGGTCCAACTATACGTGGTCCACACAAATTACACCCTATTTTCCCTATCCTTACACAAGGCAGACTAGGGAGGAGGAAAAAAAAGCCACATTTGGGTCTACAATTTGATTTGCTTCTTTGTTTTTATTATCTATCTTATTTTTCAAATTGTTGATTTACATGTCTTTTATGATTGTCTAATATTTCTTATTACTCCACAACCACCTTGGGAGTTACTTGACTGAGCAAAATGGAAAGTCGTGTTTTTGTTTTAAAAAATGGATAAATAAACATCATTTTTTTAAAAAAAATTGTGGGATTTCATTTGGGGGTTTTGAAAGATATTGCTGGGAAGAGGAAACTTTGTGTCTCATTTTTCATTTCCTTTTGCCCTGATTCCTAGGAAAGAGAATGTGTTTCTATATATGCCCATGAATGAAGCTGCAATGAACAAGATTGAGAATTAAAGTTACAGCAACTCTTAAAGGGGAGAAGAAATGAGGATGGATAGATGCATTACACCAGTGTGTCTTAAACTTGGCAAATTAAGAGGGGTGGACTTCAATTCTCGGAATTCTTCAACAATTCGTGTTCGAAGTTCATATATGGCACATCCCTGGATTAAATTCTCCATAATTTCTGATTTAAACACTTTCTGGCTGAGTTTTGTGTCACTTTGATTCATAACCATCTTCCATCCATTTCTTTATCTTGTACTTTAAAGAAAAGAGAGAGACTGAGAAAGAACTCACCTTCAAAAGGTATATTT
>NW_015415534.1:0-1669 GCF_001527695.2 Protobothrops mucrosquamatus | reverse complement strand
TAATAATAATAATAATAATAATAATAATAATAATAATAATAATAATAATAATAATAATAATAATAATAATAATAATAATAATAATAATAATAATAAGAAGAAGAAGAAGAAGAAGAAGAAGAAGAAGAAGAAGAAGAAGAAGAAGAAGAAGAAGAAGAAGAAGAAGAAGAAGAAGAAGAAGAAGAAGAAGAAGAAGAATAAAGTTGGAAGGGACCTGGGAGGTCATCTAGTCCAACCCCCTGCTCAGGCAGGAAACCCTATACCATTTTGGACAAATGGCCGTCCAGTTTCTTCTTAAAAACTTCCAGTGTTGGAGCATTCACCGTTTCTGGAGGCAGGTTGTTCCACTGGTTAATTGTTCTAACTGTCAGGAAATTTCTCCTTAGTTCTAGATTGCTTCTCTCCTTGATTAGTTTCCATCCGTTGCTTCTTGTCCTGCCTTCAGGCGCTTTGGAAAATAGCTTGACTATTTTTTTTACAATATTGACAAAGTGGTCAATATTGACCCCCCCCAAGGTCAATGGGACCCTTCAAGTGGTCAATAAATGTCTGGGAGGGGGAGTCAAAACGAGGTCAGTAAAATGTCAAGTGGTTGATAAATGATGGAAAGTCAATTGGGGTCAATTAGTTTTTGCTCCATGCCAGTCTCTTCTCCTCAAGGTAAGATGGCCAGCAATGAGGCCATTTTGCCCAGGTAAGTCGAGGACTTCCTGTAAATCTACAACAACTTTACCTGTCTTCCTGGACTCCTTTTCTCTGAAGAGGTTTTAGCCCCAGGCACCTTCAGAGATCTTTGTGGGGTTTTGTTTTTTTTTGGTTTCACACACTTGCCCGAAAAGCGAATGTGGATTACCTTTGCTGCTTTTCTCCCCTTTCGTTTGAGTTTTGCGCAAACGGCAGCCACTTTAATTTGCCGTTCGGCACTTCTGAGAGCGTCCCTGTTCTAATGAGGCCTTTTCGCTTCTTGAGACCGTCCTTTCCTGCACGTAGATCGCTTGGAAAAGTTCGCCGAAACGTTATGAATAAATGCATAAAGATAAGCAGTAATAAGCCGGCTTCCCTTTTTTCTTTTTTGCCTTTGTTGTCTTTGCCACACCTGAAAGAGAGTTTATTAATTCCTTTCCTTTGCCTTTTTTTTTTTAAAAAAAAAAATAATAATCTTGAAATCCCTCCAATTAGCTGAAGGCGATAAACATCAGAACAAAAGATGAGGCCTGTTGGATCAAACCAAAATATGTTTCCTTGAGTAGCCCCAGATGCTAGCAGGAAGCGTAAAATCAGGAGATGTGGGAAAATAGGATGGGGCTGTGTCTCATTACATAGTAATTCCCTCCTAGTCTGCCGTTACAACGATCTAGCGAGGTAGGTTGGGTAGGGAGACAGTGGAGGAGTTCATCCAACATGTTAAACCTGGGTTATAAAATACAGTGGTTGCATTGAAGGCACGAAAGCTGGTTGAGTGACCCGACATGATGACCCGTTGCCTGGAGGCCGTAAGGGTCTGGATGGGGAGGAACAGACTCAGGCTCAACCCTTCCAAGACCGAGTGGCTGTGGCTGCCGGCGCCGCGGCATAGTCAGCTGACTCCATCGCTGACTATAGGGGGCGAAATTCTGGCCCCCTCGGAGAGGGTGCGCAATCTGGGGGTCCTCCTGGATTCGCGGCTGAC
>NW_015415533.1:0-1669 GCF_001527695.2 Protobothrops mucrosquamatus | reverse complement strand
GAAGTTTTTAAGAAGAGACTGGACAGCCGTTTGTCTGAAATGGTGTAGGGTTCCTGCCTGGGCAGGGGGTTGGACTCGATGACCTCCAAGGTCCCTTCCAACTTTATTATTATTATTATTATTATTATTATTATTATTATTATTATTATTATTATTATTATTATTATTATTATTATTATTATTATTATTATTATTATTTCCCAAACTGGCTTTGCTCTCTACCCTCCTTATCCCAGCTTGCCTTTTCTGAACCCTTTTGAAGATTGCAAATAAACTACTATGAGGTTTGCTAATCTGGCTGATGTGCTGTTTCCATTGCAAATATTAGTCAAGAGTGCTAATTCAAAATTCACACATAGATTGGAAGGAACCTCCTGGGTTATTCGGTTTATAAACTTCTGTACTGTTGAAGATCTCCTCAGCTAATCCCTCTATATGACATATATTGTCACAGGGAGGAGAAATGGGGCTTTGGGGATTTTGAGTCTGCCATAGAGACTGAGATTTGGGGGGAGAGCAACTCCAAGTCACCTTTTGAATGAAAGGGGGGGAAAAAGAAATGATCAGGATTCTGGCAAATACTTGCAAGCCAATATTTAGAGAGAGAGAGAGAGAGAGAGAGAGAGAGAGAGAGAGAGAGAGAGAGAGAGAGAGAGAGAGAGAGAGAGTTTCCAGCCCATTAATAGACATTGAACTATCTAACTGCATTTCTAACCTTTGTGAGCATATCATTCATTATCTGAGGTTTCGTGGCAATGTCTTTCTGGAAGTTGGTAGTTTGCTCCACTAGAGGGCAATCATTATGCCATCAATATATAACATTTTATTTTTAAGGAATTGGGCAGGATCAGGATATTGCCTCTGTAACTGTTTGATGGCAAAAGCTTTTAGCTTGCCCATTTTTTTTTCTGAAAGGCATCTCCTTTCCTGTCCAAATGCCATCAAGGGACCACTAAGAAGAAGGATGAGATTGAACTGTATCTTACAGATATATAATCTTACAAATTTAAATACATATATTAATGGCTAAAATTAAACAGAATTATAAACAGAAGGAACATCCTTGAAAAGTTCTGTTGAATTTTTTAGTCTGCCATTTCTAGAACAGGTCTGTGAAGGTAGCAGTGATGTTACTGTTGGACAGGACAAACGTGCTTTTAAAAAAAAGACTCCTGAATGTGAGCCAAAGCAATTTTAAGCATAAATCAAGATTTTCCAGTTCACTGTTTATGATTGTGTTTTTTCTGGGATTCATTAGATGCCATGGTATTTGATTTCCATTAAGAGTCTGGGGTATCCACTTATAGATCAGTCCTCCTCCTCAAGGAACTGAATTATTAAAAATTAGGATACATCAAATGTGCAAATTTCAAAATAATTACTATACTGTAAATAGAAAGACAATGCAATGTAATACATTGCAGAAAAGCAACCTTTAGTTTACCCATCATTCAAAGAGAAGAGAAAAAATTTGCATTGTGTTCTGAGGAGCTCCATGATAAATGTTCTTGTAATAAATGAAGACTGTAAAATATGCTTTGCAGCAGGCCTGCTTCCTATTTTGTAGGACTTGCAGAAATAAGGGAGACCAAATGAAATGTCCACTTGTAACAGTCGAAGAGAGGAAGCTGCCTGCTTCTAGAACACAAGGCACCTGCTAGAAAAATAT
>NW_015415532.1:0-1669 GCF_001527695.2 Protobothrops mucrosquamatus | reverse complement strand
CCTCCCTCCCTGCCTCCTTCCTTCCTTCCCTCCCTCCCTTCCTCTTCCTTCCTTCCTTCCTTCCTTCCTTTTCTTCCTTTCTTCCTTCCTTCCTTCCTTCCTTCCCACTCCTTTCTAGCACTGATGATGTTACCTAGTTGGGTCAGGAAACATCTGCAAGGAAACCACCCAGCTCAGAGAGCACCAAGGACCCCCCAAAAAAACCCATTTCTGTGAGAGAAGGATTTACCTGGGTACCTTCAGGCCCAATTTGAGAGAAATTAGAGACCAGCTGGACGAGGAAATCCTTCATTTTGATAAAGTTGTTTGCCCCAATGCTTGAGGACTCGTCCACCAGGAATGCGACGTCCGCTTTGATTTTGCTACAGGCTAGGAGGAGGGGGGGGAGGAAAAGGATGTATTGATTGATTGAAAACATTTATCACCTGATCACCCCCCCCTTGCTACCCTCCCAGGGGGCTTCTGAGAAGCAAAGTCAATGGGAAAAGTCGGATTTGCTTAGTGACCACGTCAAGAAAAGGTCATAAAATTGGGCGTGATTCAACAACCACTTAGTGACGGAAACACAGATCCCATTTTGTGGCCGCAAGTCGGGAACTACCTGTCGTTGCAATCTACTCTCCCACTTAAACCACGATTACCCTTCCTTGAATAAGAGATTTGTGCTCAAAACCTACATTATATTATTGATTTATTTGACACACTTGGAAATAAGGAGGAATTTCCTGACGGTGAGAAGGATTCAGCGATGGAACTGCTTCCCTCTCGGAGTTGTGTCTGCTCCATCGCTGGAGATTTTCAAGAAGAGACCGGACAGCCATTTGTCCAAATAACAGAATAGCAGTGTTGGAAGGGACCTTGGAGGTCTTCTAGTCCACCCCCCTGCTCAAGCAGGAGACCCTATCCCATTTCCAACAAATGGTTATCCAATCACTTCTTAAAAGCCTCCAGAGATGGAGCACCCACAACTTCTGGAGGCAGGTTGTTCCGCTGGTTAATTGTTTTAATTGTGAGGAAATTTCTCCTTAGTTCTAGGTTGCTTCTCTCCTTGATTAGTCTCCATCCGTTGCTTCTTGTCCTGCCTTCAGCTGCTTTGGAGAATAGGGTGACCCCCTCTCCTTTGGGGCAGCCCCTCAAATATCATGTCACCCCTGGTCTTTCTCTTCATTAAACTAGACATACCCAATTCCAGCAACCGTTCTTCATATGTTTTAGCCTAATAATCGTTGTTGCTCTTCTCTGTACTCTTTCTGGAGTCTCAACATCTTTTTTAAATCGTGGCGACCAAAACTGGATGCAGTATTCCAAGTGTGGCCTTACCAAGGCCTTGTAAAGTGGTATTAACACTTCACCTGATCTTTTTTTTTTCACCGCTTCTGGAGGCAGGTTGTTCCACTGGTTAATTGTTCTAACTGTCAGGAAGTTTCTCCTTAGTTCTAGGTTGCTTCTCTCCTTGATTAGTTTCCATCCGTTGCTTCTTGTCCTGCCTTCAGGTGCTTTGGAGAATAGCTTGGCTCCCTCTTCTTTGGGGCAGCCCCTGAGAGATTGGAAGACTGCTATCCTGTCCCCCCCTTGTCCTTCTCTTCATTAAACTAGACATCCCCAATTCCAGCAACCGTTCTTCGTAGGTTTTAGCCTCCAGTCCCCTAATCATCTTTGTTGCTCTTCT
>NW_015415531.1:0-1669 GCF_001527695.2 Protobothrops mucrosquamatus | reverse complement strand
TCGGTTTGTGCAGAATGCTGTCTTGATGTTGTGTTTGTGGAGGATCCTGCTGATTCTGTCTGTGGTGCCTTTTATGTATGGGAGGAGGGCTTTTCCGTTTTCTTGTTCTCTGTCTTGGATTTTAGTGGGGGTTTCTTTTTTGATTAGGTTGGTAATCTTATTTCTTTGGAATCCGTTGGATGTTAGTACGTTAGTGAGAGTGTGTAGTTCGGTTTTTAGGTGTTGTTCGTCAGCTAAGCATTTTGTTCTGGAGATGAGTGTCTTGGCTATGGAGTTGATCTGTGCTGGGTGGTGGTGTGAGAGTGCGTGCAGATAGCGGTGATGCAGCTGTGGACTGGCTTCTAGTTTGTGTTCGTGCCTCATCATCTGTGTGGGTTTGGGTTTGCTTTTTGCATGGATGTGTGGTGCAGCAGTCCACAGCTGCATCATTAGCCACTTTAAACGCCTCCAATCCATACATAAAGCAAACTGACACCCACCATAAAGATGTGGCACGACCACGAACACGAAGCCAAACAACAGCAACGAAGCTCACCATCTCAAATCCCCCTGCAACTCAGACTAACCTGAGCACAACAAAGCCCCCACCCAAACAGAACACTCCCCCATCCAATCAGAGCACAGCCAACCCCCCATCCAATCAGAGCACAGCCAAGCTCCTTAATCAATCAGAACACACCTCCACCCAATCAGAATACAGCCAAGCTCCCACCCAATCAGTTCAAACCCCACTGGCAGTTAAAGGGAAGAAACAGCTGCGATCAAACATTACTCCTAGAAGCACGAAGCTGAAGACACCAGCCTGAAGATGACGAATGGGACTTTGTCGAAACGTCACCAAGACACTTCCAATTTTACGCGGCAGAAAACCCGAATAACCAAAGACCTACATACAAACACCCGCGAAAACCTCAGAAAACACACACACACACACACACACACATACACACACACACACACACACACATATACATACATACATACATACATACATACATACATACATACTCAGGATGTTACGAAACAGCCGAACAATCTGCAAACAATAACTCCGACACAGCCAACCAACCCACCTACAGCAACTAAGCCAGCACTCCACACCCCCCCACCAATATTTATAGAGAGACGGCAGCTCTGATCACACTTTGCTTGCACAAGCACGAAGCCGAAGACCCCAGCCTGAAGATGATGAGTGGGACCTCATTCAAACGTCGCCAAGATACTCTCAATCTTACACAGGAAAAGACCCGAATACGCCAAGACCTGCATACCTGTACCTGTGAAAATCTACGAAAACACACACACACACACACACACACACATATAAAAGGTTCTCTCCTCCTCTCTTCTTCACAACAATTCTGTGAGGTTTGCTGAGCTCAGAAAAATAGACTCCCCCTAAATCACCTAGCTGCCTATTTTTTATAGTTGCTTTAGCCTGTGTATGGAGCATCTATGGTTGGTTTTTTGTTTTTTTTTGGTGAAGAGCCTGGGAACAAAAGAGAGGATGAGATCACAGGCTAAAGGATGAGTCTCACTTGGAGCCTAATTTGCAGCCATGAGAAGAAGGTCTCAGATTATTTCGCCAGCTGTCAAAAGTCTTCCCTGCTGCTGCCATGTTCTCACCTACCTGTCAATGTTGAAAGCCCCCCTGCTGGGTTGGGCCTAA
>NW_015415530.1:0-1669 GCF_001527695.2 Protobothrops mucrosquamatus | reverse complement strand
AGCGGGATTGGCCTAGGGGGGGGATTGTATAGGGATTTTAATAGGAATTTTATAACTTTTCTAAAAATAACAGGCTTATTTAATATATATTTTAATTGTTTTTAGATATTTATTGTATAGTTTCCGTTTTTACTTGCCTGTAAGCCGCCCTGAGTCCTTCGGGAGAAGGGCGGGGTATAAATTAAAGTAATAATAATAAAGTAATAATAATAATAATAATAATAATCAAGATCCCAGGTCAATTGACTCCTGTTTTGCATTGGATTGCTGACCATGGCATTGATTATGTCATGGAGCCTCTGTTTTGGTCAACTTAAAGTACTACCGCACCACTTTGCTGCTTCATCATGTTCTAGTCACTCCAAATAGCTTATCCTGATTAATGCTGTTATTGACCATACCTATTTTCAGTCCCATTTTCAATTATACTATGCTGGCCACCTAAACCTGAACTGCTATTGTCGGTATTGTAAGCAAAGACCAGTAATTAACAATATCCTACAAAAATTAAAAACATTAGGTTAATGCTACAGTAAAACAACAGTTTTATAGATTCCTGTTAGAGAGTTGGTGTTAAACGTTGCTCACTATATTGTCAAAATGTAGCTATCTTGCAAGCACTAAGCTGCATCTCTTAGGAAGTTTGCCAAAAGGAATAAAATAAGCTTATACAATTTCCTATTTTTTTAAAAAGGTAACAGTATAACAAGACACACTTAAATACTTTGCTGAGAAATAGCAAGCTTTAGCCAGAGATTAAAGATAAGCCAAGTATGAATCTCCACCTTGGGTAAACTGGCCTTCAGCCACAAAGAGGTGTTATGGACACAGTTGGGAATTTGAAAAGGAAAATGCAGTGTTTCTTGAGGATAATAATAGAACATGACCTTAAGTGAACTCCATATAAAAATTGAGCCAGTAACGTATCAAATAATTTGATGACTCAAGAATGAAATCACTCTTTTAAACAGAAAAATCCATATCACTTTACTGTCTGCACTGCAAATTTATCTGAAGCCCTTTACCTGAGCCAGGGAATACAAACACCATATGGTTGAAAGCGCTTGATCTGCTCAATGTTGCTGTGTGTCTGTTGTCAATGTTGCTCAGTATTGACAACTACCTTATCTTCTAATCAGAAGAAAAAATATTGCAGGGTTCTTGAGGCTAGTTAGTGCCTGGAATAAAGTACCATTTTCATAAAATGGAAAACTAGCACTGATGATGTTACCTACTTTGGTAATGAAATTTCTGCAAGAAAAGCAGCTCGGAGAGCACCAAGGACCCACAGGGAAAACTTTCTCAAGCTACTTAGGAAGATCAAAAACTGGAAAATGCAGGATCTAGAGGTATCTGGTTACCAGTGGCCTTCCGGATACGCTTTAAGGTGTTAGTTACCACCTTTAAAGCGCTCCATGGCATCGGACCTGGATATCTCCGAGACCGCCTTCTGACACAGATTCCCTCTCGCAGACCGGTACGCTCCCACAGAGCGGGCCTCCTCAGGGTGCCATCGGCCAAGCAATGTCGGCTGGCGACCCCCAGGGGGAGGGCCTTCTCTGTGGGTGCCCCCACCCTCTGGAACGAACTACCCCCCGAGATCCGGACGATTCCGGATCTCCTAGCTTTCCGCCGCGCCCTCAAGACATGGCTTTTTCAGCAAGCGGGT
>NW_015415529.1:0-1669 GCF_001527695.2 Protobothrops mucrosquamatus | reverse complement strand
CATGCAGTCATTAAGCAAATCCATTGACTTTGCTTATCGGAAGCTCCCTAGGAAGGTTGTAAATGAGAATCCTAGGACCCCGTAATGTTGCCATCATCGTAAATACAGGCCAGTTGCTAAATGGCCAAATTTTGATCATGTGACTACGGGGACGCTGCAATGGTTATAAGTGTGAGAACTGGTTATACGTCATTTTTTTCAGTGTCATAGTAACTTCAAGCAGTTGCGAAACAAATGGTGATAAGTTTAGGGCTACCTCTATACATTTCCATTATTTCTGAACTAATGGCTTAGTCCAGCCATTAATTCATCACACAAAACTGCATCCTATAGAAAGCTAGATGTCAAGAAGAATCAGGTGATAGATTATCCAAAAGTCTGTTTGGCTTTATGAAAGTCTTAGCTGAATGTTGCATTTCTGGATCAGGCAACAAAATGGTCAGTTTTCAGCAGTGCTGTTTTTAATTTGGGGAAGAAAAATGTTAAAAATGGATGCTTAAAGCCTTGCATATGCAGATAAGCATCTTCATCCTAAAATTGTCACACGCACTTCCAGACCTAAAATCTTTGGCCTTAATCACTCTGTCATATCACTTATTATTATCATGATTTAGGTTGTACCAGGACCAGTAGCTGAGATATTTAGGAACAGATCTATGCTCAGGCAAAAATGCTACCTGCTCTTGATTTGTCCATAAAGGCTTTGGCCACGATGAATGCATTAGATGTTGAAGTGCTACAAGGCTGGTGAGGTTGTCCCTTGTGCACATGTGAATCTCAGTGACATTGACAGAGAACAATGCATAGCTATTAGCATGTCCAAACCATTCACAAAAGGCAAGAATATCAATTACTCCAAAATGGAAAGTTCCATTCTTTACTTTGGAGTGGTTCCTTAGGAATTAACAGATGTTTGACAAGTGCAAAGGGAAAAGTTTGGAAATGGAAAAATGTAAATTGGCCTCTTGTTAGAATAGCCACAGTTGGCTTTCTCTGCTACAAAATTCCTTCACTGTACTTCTTGGTACTTCAACCCACATGACTTTGGCACTTCTCCCATACTTCTCACTGATTGCAAAAAAAGGTCTGCTACTGACTTCTGCTATTGATTTGGATGGGTGTGGGTCCATCCCACATGTGGTGCAATGCTTATCCAGAGCATCTGTTATGGGACTTTGGCCAGGGGTTCATCAAAGGAGTTGGTAGCTCTCCTTTTCACAGAAGCTGCACCAGTAACTTTTTCAAGGACCATCAACCATTTTCAGAAGTGGTTTGCCATTTCCTCCTTCCTCAAGCTCAGAGAAAGTAGCAAAGAGTGTTTTTGCTTTGTTAAGAATTAAAGAGTTTGTCAATACATACAGGTAGTCCTCAAGCACAAAATTTCCATGGCTAAGCAAGGCAGCTGTTAAGTAAGTTTTGCCCCATTGTACAATGTTTTTTTGCCATGATTGTAAGTCAAGGACTACCTGTATAGTGTTAGATCGCGCAGGCAGTAAGACACGAGTCGAGTGACAGTCAGCTCTCGGTTTATTGGCAAGGCATCAAGTAAATCCGGACTGGCTCTCTGGGCCAGGGGAGCCCTCTTTTATGGGATTCCCCTGGCTTGTAATCACACAATTCCATTGGCTGGCAAGACCCTGTTGCTAGTTAGCCAACCAGCAACGGGCAT
>NW_015415528.1:0-1669 GCF_001527695.2 Protobothrops mucrosquamatus | reverse complement strand
ACCTGAAGGCAGGACAAGAAGCAACGGGTGGAAACTAACCAAAGAGAGAAGCAACCTAGAACTAAGGAGAAACTTCCTGACAGTTAGAACAATTAACCAGTGGAACAACCTGCCTCCAGAAGCGGTGAATGCTCCAACACTGGAAGTTTTTAAGAAGAAACTGGACAGCCATTTGTCCGAAATGGTATAGGGTTTCCTGTCTGAGCAGGAGGTTGGACTAGATGACCTCCAAGGTCCCTTCCAACTTTATCATTATTATTATTAAATATCCTGTACCTTAATAAATGTATAATAATAATAATAATAATAACAACAACAAAAACAACAACAACTTTATTGTCACTTTGAAAGTACACCATTTGGCATACATCAAAATGAATTTTCGTTGCATATAGCTCTCAAAGGGTCATCACCTCCGATGTACACTCCTTGTTCATGGCCAGCTCAAGTTACAGAACTTCCATTTTAGTCTCTAGGGAGTGAACGATGGCAAACAGGACAGATGGAAATGGAGCTCCATGTGAATTAGCCCTCAAATTAGCTTGTATTCCTGCACGACAACCTCGCTTCCTTTCCTTTTTCTGATCTTGTCTCTTCCACCTTTTCCTCAAAGAGTATTTGTTGCATTCAAGTATTACAGGCACCTAGGGAAGTTGGATAATTCAATTTGATCCATATTTTGGGTAATTAATTTGTACTGTAGTCTAAAAAGTGCATATCAGAATAATTATACTTAAGACTTAATTTTTCAGGGTTTTTTTGAGTTCAACATTTGTTCAAATCTGGAACCACCAAATGCATACATTTTGTTTAGGTTTAAAACAGTGGTGGGATTCAGCCAGTTTGCACCACTTTGGCAGAACCAGTAGCTATTTTTTTGTTGCCCAGGCCCAGAATGGACTTCTGGAAGCGACATCCACACAGAGAACCAGTTGTTCACAAATTTGAATCAAGCCACTGGTTTAAAAACTCCCATGGTGATATAGAAATGTGATCGTATAGGTGTTCTCTCTCATATATACACACACACATACACACGCTAAGTATAGACCAGTATAGGTTGAACTGAATATGCCAACAGTCTTCTGTTAATATTGGCTGTGATGTGATATGCCAGTGATGGCGAATCTTTTAGAGACCGAGTGCCCAAACTGCAACCCAAAACCCACTTATTTATCGCAAAGTGCTAGGGCCGCATCAGCATTGTGGTGCTCTCAGGGGGAGTGGGTATGTGTGTGGCCCACTGAGTGGACATGGTCGCTGGGTGGGCATAGCTGCAGTGGTCATGGCAGATTGGGTGGGTATGGGTGGGGTGGGCGGGCCAGGACCAGGGTGGCAGGGACCAGTCCCTCCCCATCTCCAGAGCATCCCCAGGGGACCAACACCGCTTGCTCGCTCACTTCCTGCCCCGTCGCTTCCAACATCACGTGCTGGCTACTCTGGCAAATTCTGCTGGGGCGAAGGCATGCGTGCCCACAGAGAGGGCTCTGAGTGCCACCTCTGGCACACGTGCCATAGGTTTGCCACCACTGTATGCCATATTTCAATTTATGCAATAAATAGTGTTTATTTTTATTTCAATTGCTCAGGAATAGTCCAAAAGTTTTGGTATGCTATGCAATAAAAATATAACAAGAATTTGATATCTCATCCATCTGCTTTCCAGAAT
>NW_015415527.1:0-1669 GCF_001527695.2 Protobothrops mucrosquamatus | reverse complement strand
CACACACACACACACACACACACACACACGCATGCGCGAGCTGTGGGGTGGAAGCCTCTTTGAACACCCCGCTCACCCCACCCCCCCGAAGGTCCTCCCGCGTCTTTGAGGGAGGGGCAGTGCGAAAGGAGGAGGAAGCTGATGGGCCTGAGCATACACACTCACACACACACACACACCGGCCCACTTGCTCTTCTCTGCCCTCTCTTGCTCTGTGGTTCTCCTTCGCTCTGGGACAGAACGGGGCGGGGGGCTCTGGGAGCCCCCTGGGTGGGTTGCCGAGGGTCCCCCATGTTTGGTTCTTTGGGGATCCCCAGGGAACGTTCTGTCCTTGCTGGCGGGGTGGGTGGGTGGGAGGTGAAGTCTGGCTGGTGGGGGTGAAGTGAGTCTCAGGAGCCCCTCCCTTCCATTCCTCCCTTCCCTCCTTCCCTCCCTTCTCTTCCCCCTCCCTCTCTATCTTCCTCCCCCACCCCACCTCTTCCTCCCTCCCTCCATTACTCCCTTCTTCCCTTTCCCTTCTTTCCTACCTTTCTTCCCCCACCCCACCTCTTCTTTCCCTCCCTCCTTCCCTTCCTCCCTTCCCTCCTTTCCTCTTCTCTACCTTCCTTCCTTCCCCCACCCCTCCCCCTTCTCCCCATATCCCACCAGGGGGCTGAATGGGGGGTGGGGGGACCTGGCTGAGAGAAGTGGTGGTCTCTGCTGGCTCTCTGCCCTGTGGGCACCGGGACTCCTGTCTCCATCCCGAGCCTCCCCCCACGGACCTTCTTTGGGGGGTAGGGGGGGCACGTCCGCTGCTCCCTGCTGCATCAGTGGGGCTGGGGGCAACGGGGGCCTCGCTGGACTAATCACTTGCGCCTTTGGGGGGGGCAAGTTGCTCTTTCTGACACGTGGGACCCAAGAGACGGCTTTGGTTTTCTAAATAAACCCTGTACATTCCAACTCTGTGTGTGTGTGTGTGTACACATGCATGCATACAGGCAGTCCTCTCGACGAGAATTGAGCCTGAAACTTACGTTGTTAAATGAGACATTTGTTAAGTGGGTTAAGTGATCGACCGACGGGGAGCTGCTGAATAGTATGAAAACCAGACACAACACTTTGAAGCCAAAGTCGCCAAAGTCTGGTTTACTTTGGCCATGTCACGAGTGCAAATTCACCGGAAAAGTCAGCGAGGCTACGCACGGTCAGCGGAACGAGAAGAGCGGGCAAGCAAAGGACAGGCTGGCTTGATAAGGTCAAAAACGATGCAAGGCTGAACGTGCAACAACGGGAAGAAGCTTGTGATTGACAGGGTAGCGTGGAGAGCCCTCGTCCGCCATCCGAGCTGCACTGGCTGCCGGTGGCCTTCCGGGTGCGCTTCAAGGTGTTGACTATCATCTTTAAAGCGCTCCATGGCATCGGACCTGGATATCTCCGAGACCGCCTTCTGCCTCAGATTACCTTCCATCGGCCGGTACGCTCCCACAGAGTGGGTCTCCTCAGGGTGCCGTCAGCCAGACAGTGCCGGCTGGCGACCCCCAGGGGGAGGGCCTTCTCGGTGGGAGCCCCCACCCTTTGGAATGAACTCCCCCCAGAGATCCGGGTGATTCCGGATCTCCCCTCCTTCCGCCGCGCCCTCAAGACGTGGCTTTTTAAGCAGGCAGGACTGGCCTAAGTATTACTTTTAATT
>NW_015415526.1:0-1669 GCF_001527695.2 Protobothrops mucrosquamatus | reverse complement strand
GCTGACGGCACCCTGAGGAGACCCTCTCTGTGGGAGCGTATCGGCCGATGAGAGGTAATCTGAGGCAGAAGGCGGTCTCGGAGATAACCAGGTCCGATGCCATGGAGCGCTTTGAAGATGATAATCAACACCTTGAAGCGCACCCGGAAAGCCACCGGCAGCCAGTGCAGCTCGCGCAACAGCGGCGTTACATGGGAGCAACGAGTCACTCCCATCACCGCCCGCGTGGCTGCATTCTGGACTAACTAAATACAGAAGTGAGATCTCCCTGAAGACATCCAGGTAAGAAAACATGTCAATTGCTTGCAATCTTGTCAGCATGAACATGCATGATAATTCCATTTCCTGGCTACACATTTAAACTCCATATAAAGCTTTAAATTTCAGAAACATGACCCTTGTACTGACAGCCTGAATCAATCCTAAATTAGTAGATTTCTTTGCAGATTCACTGGTTACATGAGTATTCCACACATACTTTATATACTCACTGGTGAAGGGCTCCTTAGATCCGGTATTTAGATAGTAGCTTTGATTGCTTTTCTTCAGTTTATCATGGGATTGATCAGCATAGTGACCCATTACTGGGCAGCCTTCTGTGGGACATGGAAAGCAATTTCCCTAGGATAAAATAAATAGATTGGTTCCAAAGGCTTTTTTCAAGACTTCTCACTGTTTCTACTATAATCTTTATTATACATTCAAGTATGCACTGTTATCCTGGCTTAGCACCTCAAATGGCAAATAGTAGATGTGATTACAGGTAGTCCTTGACTTAAAACCCAGTTGTTAAGTGAGTTTTCCCCATTTTATGACTTTTCTTGCCACATTTGTTAAGTGAATCACTGTAGTTGTTAAATTAATCAAACGTTAAGTGAATCCAGGTTTCCCATGGACTTTGTTTGTCAGAAGGCCACAAAAGGAGATCACATGATCCCAGACACTGCAACCATCATAAATATAAGTCAACTGCCAAGTGTCTGAATTTTGATCACATGTCTGCTGTGAGGGCTACAACTCTTATAAGTGTGAAAAAATGGTCATAAATCATTTTTTCCAGTGTTGTAACTTTGAAGGTCACTAAATGAACTGTTGTAAGTCAAGAATTACCTATATTTCAGTTCTGTTAGCTGCCTTTGTTGTTTTGATTTATTCATTTATTCATACTAATGCCTCCTTCCCCCTACCATTAGCCCACTAACAGGGTAAGGTAAAGGTTTAATTTTTAAAACGAGAGGTCACAAGAAGGTGGTTTGTACAGATAGATTTATACCAGATCCTGGATATGGGAAAGTGGTGATGGTACCTGCCAACACCCCATTTTTGATAGGATATCCACTGTTGCCCACCAGTGGCCTGCAGCTAATCCTTTTATATTTGCAGTAAGCACACTTACTCAGTCCAGCTTTCTGGAAGTGAGTAGAAGAAACAATAGCTGCAAGAAGATAACAATGTGGCAGGAGAAAAGTGACTTCCTACTCAAACCTGGAACTGGTGGCTATTTGACAGTGATGAAAAGCTATTGTGTGTGAACAAATTCAACAGTTTGTGGCATGTCACATATTTGAAGCCTGATGCCAAGAACGAAAGCTCAGAGTTTATGGATTTGTTTTTCCTTAAAAATGTGGATTTGTTCTTTAGCTATATTGAACTTTAGTACAATGAACTC
>NW_015415525.1:0-1669 GCF_001527695.2 Protobothrops mucrosquamatus | reverse complement strand
TACCAGAGGAAGAGGAGGACATGGAGGAGGAAGAAGAAATGGATCAAGATAGTGATGATTTTGATCAATCTGATGAAAGCAGCAGAGATGAGCAAACTAATTGTAATAATATCATAAATTCAAATGGTAATATGGACTTAGCAATACATCAGCAGTCATCGCCATTCTATATTAAATCTAAGGTGAGTAACTTTAAATACTAATAAGTACAGTTTTAGAATGTAGAGAGTAAAGTTCCCAAGATGAATATATTCTGTTTACTATCAACTACTGTATTTGTAGCTATCAACTATTTGTAGCACTGTTCAAACATTTTTCTTTGAAAGAAAATATCTAACTAAATAAAAATAGCATTACTATTTCTGTTCTTGCTTTCTTAAAATCTATGCTAAGATTTATTTCAAAGCATTTTTCTTTCTCTAATTTCTGAATTTTTTGTAGCTCTAAATAGGCTTATTCTCAGAATTTCTGAAGCTTCAGATTTTGCAGGAAAATATTTTAACTTTTGTTTATAAATCTGTATTTGCAAAGTACTGGTGCAATAGGCTGTCAAAACCTGGTTGAATAACAACATATTTTTTATGATGTTCTGATGTTTGTTTAAGAAAATGTTTTCCATTTTAATATTTCTGCTTTTAATATATTAGAAATTAGGAATTAAATTAACTGTGATTTTGCTTGCATGACTTGCTAAGCCGTAATGTGGCTAAATCTAGCATGACACCTGAATATGAACTATGGTTTAAACTGTTTAAGAAGAAATGCCTTAATTGTAATTAGTAATCATTGCTATCATGAATGAACTCACTTAAAACACAGTGCAAACCCATATATATGGGATATGGTCTTCTAGATAAGCCTTTCACCAGAGTTGTTAAAACTGGTATTATATTTCCCTGCCATTCTGAGATGAGAAGTACCCCAAAAACTGTAATATAATTCCAAAAATAGGCTTAACATAGCTTTAAAAAGCAAGAAAAAAAATCTGTAAGAAAGACTGCCTTTCAAAAACAATTGCTATTTAAAAATATGTTCTATTCACTTTGCATTATTACATCCACCCCAAAAATATAAAGTGTGATTCCTGTTGCTGATCCCTGACATAGAATATAGCTGTGATTACCTTTCTTTCTACTCTTTGCCATAAAAAAGAGAGAGTACAAAAAGGAATTGTTCCAATTCTAGAGTCTGCTATTCCCAGGTCTGCCAATGTCATTGAAGTTTTTCATTTTTAATTTGAGGTATTTACAAGTTAAAATAGGGGTGTCAAACTGCCGGCCTATGGGCCGGACGTGTCACGTGGAAGCCGTGCCCACCCTATTGCTGGCAATGGCAAACCCGGCCCGATACGTTGCGCGACATCACGTGACATTACGAGTTTGACATGCCTGAGTTAAAAGAATCAAGTAAAAAATAGATTATGTTAGCTAGCCATCACAAAGGTTGCTGTGGTTTGTGCTTATGCACGCCATGGTCAGATAAGTAGGTAGCTTTTAGTAGTACTGCCAGATGTAGTTTAGCATATCTGTGAAGACGGTCTGTTTGTGGATTAACTGTTCCACAACAATTTCATTCCAAGTACAAACAGGTAAGATGTCAGGGAGACAGGCTGTGAGTTACTATAATTAATTTGAAGCCTGTTATTGGAACAAAAATACTATTTCAAATG
>NW_015415524.1:0-1669 GCF_001527695.2 Protobothrops mucrosquamatus | reverse complement strand
GAGCGGAGAAAGAACTCCACAACCCCCAGTTCCCGTACACCGTAATGAGATCTACCAGGCTCTGGGAAGGCAGGGGCCCACAAATCAACAAACCCCCCTTCAATCCCCTATATGAGGGAAAACAAACGGGGGGAAAAGCAAATGAAAGGATAGGAGTAAACAATTGAGGAATAGAGGGAAAGGTAGAAATATCCAAAAAGGTTAAATAAAACCTGAGTCTGGAGAGCAGAGAAACAACACGCCTTGTCTGGGTAAGACTAAGTCTGAACTGGGCATGTGCGGCCAGGCAGGAGGCGTGGCTATCGCAGACTTAGTCTTATTGGGTACAAGGGACTTCAGGAAACCCAATCAAGTGGATTATCCATCCCTCATGCTGGAGAATGTGCAGGCTCATGCAAGCAGGGAAGTGACCAAAACACCAGCTGAGGAGGGAGTAAAAGGAGGGAGGAGGAGGAGAAGAGGGAAAAGCGTCTTGGTTCTGATAGTTTTCCCTTTTATTTTGCCAGAAGGAATATGTCAGGATCAAACTTGACCAGGACTAATCAAATGGAAGTTTCCTTCTGCAAAATCCTCTACTGATATGTACAAAGTAATAGTTTGCATTTACAATTCAACACGCAGAAGACTTTCAGAGTTCAAGGATCCAACCCACTTCTGTGCTTAAAGTAAGCAAGCCGTACTGTATACTTATTCAATTGACTATTTGGAGCACCGTGAAGTAAAAGGAACACTTTTACACACAAGTCTACAAGACATATTATCCGTGAATCCATTGAATTATTCATTTAATATAAAGATACAATATAAACTCTTCCAAAGTGGAGTACAATTTTTAAAATTTCCTACCCAATAAATATTATTTCATTAATATTTCCTCTATCAAGTATCCTTTGATTTATTTTTTGATTTACAACAGAACATGCTCACGGTGAAATCTTCTATATACCCATTCAGAAATTAATAGAGTTCAGTTGGACTAATTCTCTAAGAAAGTGACTGCAATCTGACAGACTTAAAGGTCTCTCAGGCAGAAGTGTTGACATTAGACATTCTCTATGATGACAGACCTATTCCAAATTCCAACTAGTATAAATGTATAATTAGATGTATGTGGGGGGGGGAGGGAAATCAGGTGGTTTCTCCGCAACCAAACAATGGAATAATTCACATGGATAAACACACTCCTTTAGAGAGGTTCAATTCAGGTTCATCTGGGATTTGTAGGGCCTATGTTTATGTTAACTTATCAAAGAAAGTATTTGTGTTTTGCACAGAATGCATATAAGGGGCTTCTTCATTAAAAAGGATTGCCAAAATAGGGTCTGAAAACACTAATATACTCATTTTACCAGCAAATGCAACAATATGAAAGTGTTTTACAGAAACAATAATAAAATAAGATTAAAAAAAAAATCTCTGAAATGGCTAAATCTTGCACAAGAGCATGCAGGATTTCAGGCAAGACTGAAGCTTCTTAAGATTTGAGGCAATCCTAAGTGGCTTTGGTGTTCTTGTGAGAGACTGAACACAAACTACAATAATCAAAATCTTGCAAAACTGTAGCCATTATGCCCTTTCATCCACCCCCTAACAGAATGCAGTTATATTTGATACCTTTAAAAGCTGGATTAAATTCTGGATTAAAGAAAAGAATCTTCTCAGCTAAGAA
>NW_015415523.1:0-1669 GCF_001527695.2 Protobothrops mucrosquamatus | reverse complement strand
TCCAACAAGCGGGCCTGGCCTAGGGAGGATTTTTAAATTGGGTTTCTTAGAAATTTTAATTACCACAACACTAAAATATTGGTTTTAATTTGGTTTTATTTGGTGGGGTGTGTGGGTTTGTCTTTGTTTTTTAAAAAATGTTGTGAGCCGCCCTGAGTCCTTCGGGAGAAGGGCGGGATACAAATTGAATAAAATGAAAAATGAAATGAAAAAATTTAAATGTGTAGGATTTACTCAGATTTGAATACCACTGAACTTTACACTCATATTCATGGACACAGGAACATATAAAAACCTCAGGGGAGTTGAGATTATCACAGTAAAAACCAACCCTGTCCCACTTATGTTGCCAAAGCATCCAGCATTCTGGCTTATCTTCTATCCTTAGAGGACTCTATAGTCACACACTTTAAATTAAAAGACTCATTTTCTAAAACACCTTATTTTTGCAAAGCCCAGTGATCATAAAATGGTGCCATTATAGAAGCAGAAAAAATTCTATGCTTGCGAGACCTTCTAAAATCAGGACTTTTTAAGAAGCAGCAATAGCATCACTAGTTCATTAAGACAGAGGTCTTGGGTCATCCATTACAAGTGGCATACGTGTCTTATGACTATGGGATTGTAGAAGATAAAAGAACTCTGCCTTTCATTACATAAAATATTTTACATAAACACGGAAAAGGCAACGAGAATAATTAAATATGTTGCACCATATCCAGATTTAATAAAACAATTGTCTAAGCCTAAGAATCTTGTTTGGAGATGAGCTGGAAGTTACTTCCTCTTTGCATGTGGATTTCTTTCCTAACTTCCTATTTTCCTAACACTAGTTTAGTGGTGATGTGTAAAATGACCAATTGTGCTTAACTTGTTTGAAACTTGAAAGCCATATTTTGAGGCATTAGAACAGACATGTCAAACTCGCAATGTCACGTGACGTCGTGCAATGTATCGGAGCTTTTTCGCCATTGCCGGCAATGGGGTGGGCATGGTTTCCCGATGACGCGTCTGGCCCACAGGTTGGCAGTTTGACACCCCTGCATTAGAAGTTATTAGTTCCCAAAGTGGCAACTATGGTTAGAGAGCATCAGGAAATAGGGAATATACATGAAAGAAGAGATAAAATGGCAAACCCATGACAATTTCCTGAGCACCCATCAGTATTTACATAAAATATTAAGGCACATTTTTAATGATTCATGGAAAAAGTCACGGTGACTTGATTCATAAGATAAAACTAATCCATAATTGGTGAGTTTGCACGTAATGTACATGTGGTTGCTACTGAAAATTTGAGCTAAGTAGAGAATAATTCTGCACTTCCAATACAAAAAATAATATATTATGTACAATGTTACGTATTTCCTTTCGAGAAGGAAAAACTGAAAAGCAAATGTGATGAGTAACAAATGAGGATTTATTATGAAAAAGGGAGAGATATTGTGAAATAAGTGGTCTTGTTATGATTGGAGTTCAAATATTTTCTTTGGCTTGTTATGTCATTTTTTTTATTTTTTCAAATACGCAGCATCGAAATGAATTTGAGCAAATCTCAAATTTAATGTACAAATACATAAAAACCCAATTCCAAAACTTCCATCCAGCCAATGTTTTGGAATGATTATTATATACATATATGGCAGTGCTCTGCAATAATATTACCGTT
>NW_015415522.1:0-1669 GCF_001527695.2 Protobothrops mucrosquamatus | reverse complement strand
TTGAAAAGGACGGCTGGGATTAAAGACGAATGATAAGATAGAAATGTATGTTACTTTAGAATAGATAATGTATATAAAATTTAATGTATATGTAGAGATAATGAATTGATTGTAAAATATGGTATAATCTGATAAGAATGTATATACTGGAATGTCACGTCAAATCCAATGTTTTTTTTTAATTGTTTTATAAATAAAATTTAATATATATATAAAAAAACAAAAACAAGATGGGGCTGCTTTAATGAGTCAGCTGATGAAAACAGCTCTTCAAGCAGCCCCATTTTTTTTCCAGACTTGTGCCTGAGCTGCTTTGGACTTGCCAATTAACACAGCCCTGTCCCTTTTTTTTTCAGACCTCCACATGATTTTAAACAAAGAGATAGCGCTGCTTTAATGAGTTGGCTCATGAAAACAACTCTTCTAGCAGCCCTGTCTTTTTTCCAGACTTACACCTGAGTGTAAACAAAGCGATGGGGCTGCTTTAGTGAGTCAGCTCGTGAAAACAATTCTTTAAGCAGCCCCATCTCTTTTCAGACTTCTACATCAACTTAAACAAAAGGATGGGGCTGTTTTAATGAGTCAGCTATTGAAAACAACTCTTCAAGCAGCCCATCTTTTTTCAGAGTTGCACCTGAATCGTTCAGCTTTAGTTTTACGGTAGCTGGAGTTAGGGATTTGTCCTTCCCGTCTGTTAGATTTTTGCAAGATAGCAAGCCCCTATTAACCATGATATTTTTGGCTTTTAGGTAGGGCTGCTAAGTAAGAGACCAGAAGTTCCCAAACCCAGAGCCCAGTTTACTAAACAATGTTGTTTTTGTCAGAAAGAAGACAGAACATGTCCTGCACAATATCTGTAAATGATTTTTTTTCTGCCCGACCCCAAAAAACCTCTTGGAAAGATCTGGAATTGGCTGGAAATAACCTTGAATGGGCAATGAATGCAGAGCTGTGATTGAGGAGTATTGTCAGTACACTCTGATCCTAGATGACAAACGGCTGAGTTAGTAGGTTTGTCAAAGCTCAGTCTGGAGAAACATTTATTTAGCATGTTTGTATGTTACAAGGCTTTCCAAGTTGGTCAAGCCAGACTACACTAAAGTTGATATAAAGGGAATTCAAGGGGCAGGTGGAACATACGAAGTAAATCAATTTTAGAGCACTAATAAAAACGGAAAAGTAGATTTTAAAGTGAAAACCAACCAATTACTCTACTGTAATTACTGTAATTAAGTTCTGCAGTTTTTATTTGTGATGAATTATTCAATACAATGAGATGCAAACAAGCACACACGGACCACATCCATCAGATGTGATCTTTAACCGTCAACTAAGATGATTAAGGCCCTGGAGACTACAACATATGAAGAACGGTTGCAGGATTTGGGAATGGCCAGTCTAGAGAAAAGAAGGACTACAGGGGACATGATAGCAGCGTTCCAGTATTTGAGAGGCTGCCACAAAGAAGAGGGGGGGTCAATTTATTTCAAAAGTACCTGAGGGCAGGACAAGATACAATTGGATGGAAACTAATCAAGGAGAGAAACAACAGGGAATTAAGGGGAAACTTCCTAACAGTGAGAATAATTAACCAGTGGAACAGCTTGCCACCAGAAGTTGTAGGTGCTCCATCACTGGAGGATTTTAAGAAGAGATTGGACATTCATTT
>NW_015415521.1:0-1669 GCF_001527695.2 Protobothrops mucrosquamatus | reverse complement strand
TAAAGTAAAATAAGATACTGAGACCCAAGAAAGAAGGCTGAGAAAAACCAATAAAGATGATAAAGGGTCTGGAAGATAAATCATACAATGAATAATTGGGGCAAGTAGGTATCTCCAATCTAATGAAGAAAAACGACTAGCTGTGATATTAGAGCAGTCTTCCAATACTTGAGAGGCTGTCATAGGGGATCAACCTATTCTCCAAAACACCTCAGGGCAGGGCAAGAAGTAACAAGTGGAAGATCATTAAAAAGGCATCCAACTTAGAATTAAGAGAAATTTCTCATCAGTGAAAACAATTAATCAGTGGAACGGCTTGTCTCCAGAGGTTGTAGGTACTCCATTATTGGAGGTTTTCAAGAAGAGACTGGACAGTCATTTGTCTGTAATGATATAGGGTCTCCTGCTTGATCAGATGGTTGGACTAAACATCCAAGGTCCCTTCCAACCCCATTATTCTATTCTATGTTCTATACATTGAAGACAGTTTGGAACTGTGTTGCTGTTATTGTGTTAGAGCCAGCAGAAAGTGGAAAATCTCTTTTGTCATCAATAGTTGGCTGCTCTGGCAGCTGTTTTCAGTTTCAATGAAGTGGAAAGTTTCTTGACTGGGTTGCTCCCATTATGATCCAGTAAGGATATATTTATTTGAATTTTTCAGTCCATGGAAATTTTTCTGAACTGTTCAGCAAGGAAGAATCATTTGATCATTCATTTATTGTTGTCCAGCTGATTTCAAAAGAGACTGTCAGCTACATTTTGATATGAGGAAACAAAGAAAATCATGGTGATTCTTGGAACCATGTTCTGATGAGGTAGAAAGGTAGACAACTTTCAATCAGCAAATGGTCAATGGGTAAGGCTGGATTCTCTAAATGGCAGAAGGATTCACATAACAATTACAGTGAGTTGCAATCTTGCAAAAAAAGGTTGTAAAGATTGAGAGCTAGTACATACTCCTGACTAGTTACTGAAAGTATTCATCTAGTTCAGTGTTTTTCAATCTTGGCAACTTTGTGATCGATGGACTCCAACTCCCATGCTGGCTGGGGAATTCTGGGAGTTGGAGTCCACAGATTATAAAGCTGCCAAGGTTGAGAAATGCTAGTCTAGTAGAAGATAATTTACTAAGTTTGCATCTGACAATACAAAATGAAGTGATAGCTCCTTCATTCACAAACTTGCAGGTTTAGGCTACTAGGGAAAGCCTAATCAAGCAGAATCCAGTCCTTATTAAGAAGGCATGAGCATTCCATGTATACTTCATTAGATAGCATTATTTGATTTGCTCATACAATGAAACAAATATGAATGTTAAGAGAGATGCAAAATAGAACTTGAGCATCAAAGGGAGCATCATTGTTCTTGCCCTGCAAAGTGCCAATTATTCCTCTTAAGTCTTTTAGTTTTTCAAGGCTGGCTGACTAATTTAAAGGATAAAAGTATTAGCCTTTCATCTATAAGATTCAAGTACCCGTCCTCCAGGCACACCAAAGAAATGCAGAGTAGGCTTCTCTTTAGTGTGTTCCTGAATGCATCATTATCAGAGAATAAAAGAATTAAATATTAACAAAGGAATATATGACAATTGGCTATATTTTTAAGTTCAAATCCTGATTCATCAGCAAAAGCAGAAAATAAGGCTTCTCTTGGAGATTGGGGAGAGAAC
>NW_015415520.1:0-1669 GCF_001527695.2 Protobothrops mucrosquamatus | reverse complement strand
TATTAATACGGAGGAGATGGATTGTTTAAGTTTAGAGTTTGGAGTTAGAGATATTAATATTTGTTTACTTGTATTTGAATATTAGCCTAGGTTTGGTTTGGGAAGTCCGGGGGGTGGGGGGATGGGATATAACATTGTGTAATATCTGTGATGTATTTCTTTTTCTTTTATGATGAAAATAATAAAATTTTATATTGAAGGCTCAGGCATTTCCTCACACGTATCTAAAAAAAAAAAAAAAAAGGAGAGAATATTTGCCGTTCAGCGTTGAAATGAGGGGTCCTTGTTGCTCTCTGCTTTCGTGGAGATGTTTCAGGACCCAACTAGGTAACATCATCAGTGCTAGAAGGACAAGGGGTTTTTTCTCTTTGTTTAAACCAGGGGTCTTCAAACTTGGCCCTTTTATGACTTGTGGACTTCAACTCCCAGAATTCCTCAGCCAGGCACGTGTGCCTGGCTGAGGAATTCTGGGAGTTGAAGTCCACAAGTCATAAAAGGGCCAAGTTTGAAGACTCCTGGTTTAATATAGAGTGTCTTGCCCTGATTTGATTGTCCTCCATGATCCTGTGCTCTGCAGGATCCAAATTGTTCCCTGCACAAGACCAGAACCACCTCCTCGAGGGAGTCCCACCAGCTGAGGGGGGGAGGGTTGCCGTGCCCCCCTCCCCGCGCAAGAGGCCCAGGCTGTACTCACTTGGCAAGGCCTTGAGGTGGGTGGCAGCTGCAAGCAGGTCCTGGTGTTTGCCTGCCTCTTTGCTCTGCTTCTTTGACCGGATCCTTTCCACAGAAAGAGAGGAAGAGAGAGAGGGAAAGATGGAGAAGGTCCTCCAACAGGTCCCAAAGCTGCTTTTCCCAAAAGGCAACTGGACTGTCTTGGCGTTTTCTTTGAAAACGTTTCGCTTCTCATCCAAGAACCGAAGAAGCTTCTTGGATGAGAAGCAAAACATATTCAAGGGAGGGGAACCCCCCCCCCCCAGAAGGTCCAGTTGCCTTTTGGAAAAGCACCTTTGAGACAACCATGACCTGGATGACAGAATCTCCACAGACGTCCTCCTAGGACAGTGGTGGCGAACCTATGGCACAGGTGCCAGAGGCGACACTCGGAGCCCTCTCTGTGGGCACACGTGCCGTTGCCCCAGCCTTGCCTCCCCCCGTGACCCCCTCCTCTCCAGCAGCCCCCCTGAAGGAGAGTCGCCCCCGAGTGCGGCCCACACGGAACAGCGCAGCCAAGGACATGGCAGCCAGGCAGCGTAGACAAGACTCTGCCCTCACGCCCCATCGTGCACAGTTGATGCTGCAGGGCACGGGCAGAGGGCGTGACCGCTATAGCGCTGCTGGGCTGCCTGGGCGATCTGTGGCGGACCCTGGAGGCGGTGAGTGGCCCTGCGGGAAGGCGGGGCAGGGGATGGGAGGGCAGAATGGGGGCGGGGCAGGGGGTGGAGCATAGGCGGGGCCAGTTTTTGGGCACTTGGTCTCTAAAACAGTGGTTCTCAACCTTTTTAATGCCATGACCCCAACCGGTCGTAAGTCGAGGACTAAACCGGTCGTAAGTCGAGGACTAAACCGGTCGTAAGTCGAGGACTACCCAACCGGTCGTAAGTCGAGGACTTTCCCTGCCCGGGAGCGCCGCGCATGCGTGGTTCCGCCCCCTGCGCCGGCCAAGGCGTAG
>NW_015415519.1:0-1669 GCF_001527695.2 Protobothrops mucrosquamatus | reverse complement strand
GGAAATGAAGGTGTTTGGGAAAGGATCAATGTAACTGGTGTTTGCAGAGTAAAATAACCTGACATTATGAAATTTAAAGACACCATTGATTTTTTTTTTTAACGGCTTGAATCAAACTGATTAGTTTGGATATACCAAGCTAGAAGATTTATTACGTGATTTGTAAAGAGATCAAGAACTCAGCAAAAGTCAGGGTTTCCAGTTTAAGCCTACAGTGGATATAATTAGACCTACATGCTTTTCATCTTACCCAAGCTATATCTCAGTAAATATCTAATCTTATATTTCTGGCTCCCTTAAACTCAATATTGTAAAATAAAATGGATGAAGCCAGTAATTACATTTTCAAAAATGTACCTAGGAGCTATACACCATATGGATTTCTATATTTCTTCACTCTTAGCAATAAAATGGGATGCAGAGTTCAAAATCCCTATGGAACTGTATCAGAATGAAAGAATGAAATATGTTTGGATAGCTTCATACTAGTTACCCAATTTTTCTCGCATCTTAATTACAATAAAATAGAAAGCAGGGAGGCCGTTACAAGTATATGTTGCTAAAACTACAAACAATACTCTAACTAAAGAATATCAAAAGCATTTACAGGAACAGCTAGCAATTTTATACTGTGTGTGTGTGAGAGAGAGTGTGCGCGCACGCACATATGTGCACTCCTGACAGCTGATCTGTATCCAGAAGGATTTTGTAAACTAAGGAAGCAATACTCTATAGACACTTTAGATACTTGGGGGGGGGGGGTGTTTATTTAGCTCACATGATTTAAAACACCTAAGCCAGGGGTAGGCAACCTTGGCTCTTTTATGACTTGTGGACTTCAACTCCCAGAATTCCTGAGCCAGTATGGCTCAGCTTGGAAATCTCACCCTTTCCCCTCAGCATGGCTGGCTCAGGAATTCTGGGAGTTGAAGTCCACAAGTCATAAAAGTGCCAAGGTTGCCTACCCCTGACCTAAGCTAAGGTGATATCAAAAATTATTTTTTCTATAATATATATCTAAATCAGCATGAATCTTGCTTGTTTTCTTATGTTATTACCTCACTCTTCAAATGTGCTGGTTTTTTTTTTTTTTTGATATTTTTTTAAAGAATAAACATTTTAAAAAATCGTTTATTATCATCATTTCTATCACAAAGAGCTTCTGTATGTAACTTTCCCTATCATATGCATTTGCATTGCTCAGGATTCTATTTTTAACAGTATAAGTTTCCCTGAAGTTCCCTACCGCATTTCCCAGAAACAGGCTTTTAAATATAACTTTGCCACTTCCTCCTCCTCCTCCTTATTTTTGAACATGGCTTTCATGCAGGGAGATGGACAATTTTAGAATTTGATAAATAAATCAAATGTTCTCTTTTAGACACATCTCTCGCAAATGAATGGTTCCTTTCTGTGTATATTTGATGAATGAAAGATGGGGACTGGTGGATTCCATTCAGAAATGCTATTGCCGACTTCCGGTGGCAGGCGCCTTCGCTGGACGCAGCTGTTTGCTGCTCCCGCCTGTTTCTGCGTAAAAGCCGTTTTGACAGCCTGCATCAGCTGTCAAACGGCTTGATACCTTTCCCCTGGGCATAGGGGGAAAGGTGAGCTGCCCGAGGTAGGAGTTGAGTTCCCGAGTCGTCCCTTGTGGACGATGTAGGTGAGA
>NW_015415518.1:0-1669 GCF_001527695.2 Protobothrops mucrosquamatus | reverse complement strand
CAAAGATGATTAGGGGACTGGAGGCTAAAACATATAAGGAACGGTTGCTGGAATTGGGTATGTCTAGTTTAACGAAGAGAAGGACGAGGGGGGACATGATAGCAGTGTTCCAATATCTCAGGGGCTGCCACAAAGAAGAGGGAGTCAAGCTATTTTCCAAAGCGCCTGAAGGCAGGACAAGAAGCAACGGGTGGAAACTGATCAAGGAGAGAAGCAACCTAGAACTAAGGAGAAACTTCCTGACAGTTAGAACAATTAACCAGTGGAACAACCTGCCTCCAGAAGCAGTGAATGCTCCAACACTGGAAGTTTTTAAGAAGAGACTGGACAGCCATTTGTCTGAAATGGTGTAGGGTTCCTGCCTGAGTAGGGGGTTGGACTCGATGACCTCCAAGGTCCCTTCCAACTTTATTATTATTATTATTATTATTATTATTATTATTATTATTATTATTATTATTATTATTATTATTATTATTATTATTATTATTATTATTATTATTATTATTATTATTATTATTATTATTACTGCTTTATATTGCACTAATAAGGCCACACTTGGAATATTTCATCCAATTCTGGTTACCAAGATACAGAAAAAAGATGTTGAGGTCCTAGAAAGAGTGCAGATAAGATCAGCTAATTGATAATGGGTCTGGAGGATAAATCAGAGGAGGAACCATTAAGGGAATTAGGTATATCTAGCTTAATGAAGAAAAGGCTTTGAATTGACATGATAGCACTTTTCCAATACTGTACTTGAGGAGTTCTCACAGGAAAGAGGGTGTTGACTTATTCTCCAAAGCACCTGAAGAGTAGGACAAGAAGCAATCAGTGGAAACTAGTCAATGGAATGAAGACCAACTTGGAACTAAGGGGAAATTTCCTGACAATGAGAATAATTAATTAATGGAATAGCTTGTCGGTACTCCATACTAGAGGTTTTCAAGAAAATGTTGGACAACCATTTATCCAGGATAGTATAAAACCTCCTGCCTCAGAGAGAAGGTTGGACTAGAAGACGTCCAAGATTTTATCCAGCCCTATGAATCTATGTCAATATCTGAATGCTCAAATCTGATGGTAGACTATTTTCTTTCAGAGGGAAATGTTGTTTCTCCAGTATAGCTCTTGATCATATCATTAGAAAATGATAGTCTCATTCTTTGCCCATTCTTTTAACTACATCTATATAAATAAAAATGTAAATGTTCATTTGTTCAAAATCTTAAATCTCTGAAAGTTCTTCACCAGTTGCTTTGAAATTTTGACACAACGTTGCATTCGAATACGTGCATGTTTTTATATACCTATATTATATAGATGACACACCTATGACAGGTAAAACATGCTTTTTTTGAAAAACAGCGCCATCTGTTGGACGTAAAAGCAACACATGCTTTTACCAGACTGAGCCACAGCAACGCGTGGCTGGGTACAGCTAGTTTTAAATATAATTGTTTCCTATCAGCTTGAATCAGTCTGTTGCAAAAAGTGCAGAATATTTATTTGGCACTGATTCCATTGAGTCACTGACTTGATAAAACAAGTGAAGTTGAAGGAAATTGTACAGTGGTGTGTTTGAAAGTATTTACATTTGCCATGTTGCATAGGAAAGAAGAAAACAAACTACAATAGAATACACTGTAGACGAACACTTTTTTCCTAT
>NW_015415517.1:0-1669 GCF_001527695.2 Protobothrops mucrosquamatus | reverse complement strand
TCAGACTGCTCTCTGCCCCAGAGTTCAGTTCTCATATTTTAAAAGAACACTATTTCTTCATCAGGGGTGAGGGAGGGGGGCAGGAGGGAAGGAAAAGGTTGAGTGCATCTTTTGCACAATGTATGTGCAAAAGGCCATTCCTGACAGAGGGTGTATCATTCAGATACTGTCTGGCATAAAAAATGGCAAAGAGGCTGTCAAAAGGTTCAAAACCACCTGCCCCCGAAAGTAAGCCCCAACTGATTTTCGGAGGGTGAGCCTAATATAAGCCCTCCCCCCGAATGTAAGCCCTACTTAAGGGCCTGCACGTAATGAGGTGAAGCCGATGGGGGAGGGGGGGATGCAACCTACCGTACCGGCATACCAGTTCCTTACTGCCGCCTGGCTTGTTCTGTGACCTCATGCTAGCGGCATTGGGCAGGAAGCAGCAAATGCAGGGGCTGGCCTGGCACAGGAAAGGAATGCACCCCACCCTCCCACCACTGTGCAGGGTAAGGTTTCCGCGCCCGTCCCACCCAGATGTTTTGCCTCCCCCAAGCGTTTTTTTACTAACCTGCCTTTCAGCTGCATTGTGTTTCTCCGTTCGCTTCTCAGCCATTGCGGGACTACCAGTAAAAAAAAAAGTTCAATCAGATTTCTAACTTCTTGAGATCTCTATGAGAAAAGTATGGCAGCAGCTGTTCTTGCTTCTGGCCCAAAATGATAACATTATTTAGAAAAAGAATGACACAAGTTTGAGTCAAGAAGGAAAATAGTATTTTGAGTCTGCTCTGAAGTAGAAATCTTTGTATGAAGTGTTAGGAAGTCAAAAAAGTATTGAGTCATGGCAGAAATTCCCAAACTCTGCTATTAAAGTAAAAAAAAAAGGCAATACAGTTATCCATCCAGTTCTTACAGGGCATCCTGCCTTGCGGGCTCAGGATTAACATAAATGATATAAAGAATGGAACTCTCCCATAACTCTTTTGAGTCTATGAGTGTTTGTTTTGTCCTAGTACAAACCCCTATGCTGACCTAGTGCATGGCTTACGTGCTACCTGGATGACAGGAAAGACACGTCCTAAGGAGTATCGAGTCCACCAACTGGAGGGCCTGTGCCACTTTCTGGAAGAAAGGCATGCAGATATCCATCGTGCCCTGTGTGCAGACCTACACAAGGTGAGTGAGCCTCCCAGCCAGAGCATCTGGCAGCTCAGAGGGGAGTTGCAGATGGGCTTGCTGGCTCCAATAGACGTTTTTCTCTTCGCTGGATTTCCTATGAAAAAGTTATGAACAGGAAATAATACTTTTTGTATGTGCCATGAGAGCTGAATTTAGCAAGGTGGCAAGCAGCAATCATCAGTCTACAGAAAATCTTTATGTAAATATAACTGACCAGTCTCCTAAAATGATTGAGTACAGCCAAATATATATTATCTCAGTAAAGTGGGCAGAAAAAGTCTAAACTTATCAAGACTTTGATTTCTTTGCAGAGTGAATCATTTGACTATATATAGCTTCATTTGTAGCTGAGTTTGGGGATGCTGCAATGTGTTGTGTGAAAAATGGTCACTTTTTTCAGTGCTGTTGTAACTTTGAATGGTCACTAAATGAACTGTTGTAAGTTGAGGACTACCTATATCTACATCTTATAAAGGGTACTGAACTAAGCCTAGTGCCATGTCCTGGT
>NW_015415516.1:0-1669 GCF_001527695.2 Protobothrops mucrosquamatus | reverse complement strand
TTTAAAATTTACAGCAGTTCTGAGTCTTGGTGGCACCCATGTGAGAGTATCGGAACTTGCAGCTGTGTTTTCATTTCTCTTTTATCTCTTCCCAGTTACTCAGCAAGGAGTAGTGTGAAATATGTCAGCCGCTCCTAAAAGTATGAGCAGAAACAGCTCTTCCAACAAATTCATAGAAGAGATTTATAAGAGGGCCTTCTCTGGTGCAGTGAAATTATCTTCTGCTATGATATAGAGGGATCTCATGAGCATGGCCAGTAGGATTAGAACTGTGGAGATTTCACTTGCTATAAACAAAGTTTTTCTTTCCCCTCTATTATATGAAAATTGTTCAGGGAAACAAATACTAATTTCTCCTGGCCTATTGGAGTAGAAACCACAAGGAATGAAACAGGTGACTGAGATAGAAAACCGAGTTGTAGCTTTTGCAGTGGAAATGTCGCAGTCTGTCTACATTGAATTGCTGTTATCAAAAATAACCTCTCTGTGATATATTTATCTTGATGAGCGAATCACCTGAGCAGCCTCTGTTGAAGATGGTGTAACTATTTCCTCCTCCTTTTTTTGTTCAGTATTATTTTGTTTTTAAAATATTTTAAAGTCGTTTGTGCACTTGGAGACATTGTAAAATGCCATGAAAATACATAGTGGAACCAGGAAATAAGTGTCTCAAGTTAGTAATCATTACTGAGTAAAAAAAAAATGCTTTTGGAAAGCTGACTACAATTTTTCTCCTCTTTAACTTCTGAATTAAGGTTTGAATTTGGTCATGTACAGTACTGCTGAATTGAATATGAAGATGCCCAACCTTAATAAAATCTAAACCGATCAGATGAACAGACTGAGATTCATCTAATGCAATATATTTGATTTAATAATCCTTACGTATTTCATCAAAATAGCCCAAAGATGAATAAGCCTATTGTTTCTAAAATCATTGGTTCTTTCTAATATCACATAAGAAGTTTTAAAGTCATGGTCAGCCAAATGTTAGGCTTACTTCTAGATTAGCTTTGCTTGGCAAGAGATTATTCCAGACAAATCTTTTTAGATAATGTTTTGCTTTATGTATGTGTCTCTTGCTATGTTACTCATGCTTGTCTTAGTTATACAAGATCACAGCGGTAGTTTACTGTAATGAGGTTATGAAAAATATTTGCCAAGTAAAAAAAAAAAGGGGGGGGGTTTTGCCAAATTTCTCTCTTGTGTACAATTTGTCAATTATAAAAGCATTCTAGTTTCCAAAAAAACAAAAAAAGCAAACTTTTTCTATATTCTTGCAAAAAAGAATATGAATGTATCCATATAGTTACTGGGAGTTCGATTTTCAATTGAGGCACACTAAACTTATTGAGCCTAGACCAATCTGCAAATAAGTTGAGAACTCAGTCCAAAAACTTTATTTAATAGCTAATAGCTAATCTTGATGGTAAGATGAAATGAAGAAGGCATTAGAATATATATATATATATATTTGTTTTCTGAGGTTTTCGCGGGTGTTTGTATGTAGGTCTTTAGTTATTCGGGTTTTCTCCCGCGTAGAATTAAAAGTACCTTGGCGACGTTTCAACGAAGTCACATTCGTCATCTTCAGGCTGGTGTCTTCAGCTTCGTGCTTCTAAGAGTGGTGTGTGATCGCAGCTGTTTCTTCCTTTTAACTGCCAGTGGG
>NW_015415515.1:0-1670 GCF_001527695.2 Protobothrops mucrosquamatus | reverse complement strand
CTCAGGCACAGAGAGAGAAACAACATCTACATACCATTCAAAAGAGGCAGTCAAAAAGCTAAAGGGCCATAGCACCTCCTTGTCAGCACTCAACATCCAGATAAGGAGAGATCAATACCAAGATTAATACTAGACTAACAATCAAGCAGTAAACAATCCCCCAATTGAAGAACTACCAAACAGTAAACAACAGCTTAATCAAGGAACCATAAAGAACATTCTCCAGCACTGAGATGGAGACTCCACCATTGGGTAGTAGACTGTATTCCTGCCCAATCAGATCAAGTCAGCCAAAGTTGCCACGCCCGTCCTGGACCGTTGGTCTCCAGTCTTTGACTTGATCTTGCCCAGGACAGACGTTGCAAGTTTGGCTCTAGGCAGGTACAGTCAGTGGTGGATTTTCAGTCCCTTTCCCAATTTCAAATTTCAACCATTTAATTTGGATTCCTTACCTTCCCTTTCAGCAATCCCGGTGGGTTTTCTGAAAGAGACTAACGGCTGTTAGTCTCACTCCTATCAGCTTGGGCCTTGCAGTATTGGCTGGGGTGGATTTAATTTAATTTGCCCACAACAGGAGGCCAACGGCTGTTGGCTCCAACCCTCTCAAGCCTAACGGAGCGTGCGGCTGCAGCTCCGTAGGCTGCTCGGTCCAGCAAGCAGGCCCGGGAGACGTTTCCCGTCGTTTTTACCGGTAGGAGGCCAAAGGAGGGGTTTTTTCCTCATAACAGGCCCCGCGGTGCTCGCGGCTGCGGCTCCGTCGATTTGGGCGCGTATCTAGCTGGGGAGGGGAGGAAGAGCCCCCGGATCACCTCCAGGTTCGTTTTTATTGTTTTTTTGGGAAGCTGCGGCTGCAGTCTTCAGGGCCGGTTGTCGTTCGCTTTTTTCCGATTGCGGAGGTGCGCGCGCGCGCGCGCATTAGGCCTTCCCTTTCCGATCGGCGTTTTCGGCCAGTTCTTGGAAGGTGGGGGGGGATTAGTTCTTCTTGATTTGATTCCTCGCTTCCTTTATCTGCCGGGCGTGGAGATCCAGGAAGTGAGGGGGTGAATTTGTAGTGAGGAGTGCTTCCCTAGCCCTGCTTAAGACAGACGCCTCCTTGGGGCCTCGTGGTGCTTGGATCACCCGCGGCGGCCATTTTGGGACCACAGTTTACCAGCTACACTCAATTTAATTATTTGGTGAAAGGATTTCTCTAAATAAAGTTCTGTGTATAATCCCCAATTGGCAAGCGTTTTCCCCTTCCTGCACAAGGGTGGTAATACTAGGTTTTCACCCCTCTGTAGTGAGATAGGCCGCCATTTTAGTGAGGCCGCCATTTTAGTAGGGCCGCCATTTTGTGCTCTTCATTTCCAACATATAGGGACAGATCCCTTCCTATATCCTCATCTCAACAAGCTTCTGGTTACAATTGGCTTATTGAACTCAAAATTGGTGTCTCCTGGTCCTTCATTTACAATTGATTAATTGGCACAAATTAATTGGCACTGTACTGGGATTCCAGACTCCCCATAAGCGTGTCTGTTCTTATCCACAGTATTTTCAGTACGAATTCCAGGCTCCCCTTATAGAGTGTCTGTCCTTATTCGTACTTAGTTTCTCCCTTGGATTCCAGGTGCCCCCAGCAGCGTACCTGTCCTTATCCAACCGGGATTATACCTGGGTTCCAGGCGTCC
>NW_015415514.1:0-1670 GCF_001527695.2 Protobothrops mucrosquamatus | reverse complement strand
GCGACGTAAAATAGTATTATGAAGTGAACAAGGCTACAGTTATAAAGAAATTAGAAGAAAAAGGGATGGAAACTTAACCAACGGTGGCATTTCTACTGTACACTTTTCCCAAAAGGTTTCCACAATTTTGGCCACTACTGTATGCTGATTGTTGTTTCCTAAATATTTTATAGTATTTGGCAAACATGACTATCAAGGGCTTTCTATCTTGTTTGGAGATATACATGTTTCTAGCACGTATGCGATATCATTCAGTAATTGGGGAAAGAAAATAAAGGGAAGGAACTATTTTTGTTCCTTCAGATTGAAGATTTATCTTCATTATTTGATAATCCAACATTTGCAGCCACAGGCTTCTACCTCCCATCAACCTCTCTCTCTCTCACTCGCTCTCTCGCTCTCCCTTTATGAACCACCAGGAGACTCCAATTTTATAAGCCTATTTGAAGATAACAGCAAATCCAGGGGTGGTTTCCTAGGAGATTTGGGCCTACTAGCTCTGCTTTCTAGTTACTAAATCAATTTCTTTTTTTTGTGCAAGAAGCATCTTTCCTCTTAAGATACAGGGACTTGTCTGCTTTCATTAAAAGATATGAAAACGGTAGAATGGGGGAAAAAAAACAAACATCTTTGCTGCTTTTATAGATGGATTATGTCAAAAGGGGCTGCCAGAATAATTAGGGATCCCTTGTGTGTTAACAGCTTTTCTCTTTTCTTGCAAGGACCTTAGCAGAGAGTAACACATTTTCACCCAGAGACACCAACACAGAGAGAGGTTTGAAAACCAGCAGTCCGGAGCACGTGAGATTTCTGTCTCTTACCTCCTAGATAAATTGCTTGCGCTGGCTGTGGTTATGTTTACGTTGCCTTTAATTATGAAATCTTTCCCGTTTGCACACAAACCAGCAGGTCACTTGGCTTTTAGCTTATCCTTGCCGTTCCCTTCTCTGAAAATTCATTAAGTGATAATGGCACAGACCTGCTGAGAGGAACAACAGGACAGTAATCTGCATTATCTTCCAGGCGTAAGAATCGAGCCATTTATTTGCCGTCTGTAACATTCAGGAAACAATGGAAATATCAAATCTACGGCGGTCAAATGAGGGCCGCACACAAGATAGGTGCTTTTTTTTAAAAAAGGAAAAGAAATGAGATCAGGGTTGGAATGAAACAATTGTGCAGCTGGGTCCTGCACTCTCTGCATTTCCTCTCAGTTCTTCCAATAACACTTGTGATATAGTACCAGGAGTAGGCAACCTTGGCTCTTGTGGACTTCAATTCCCAGAATTCCTAAAGCCAGCACGGCTCAGCTTGGAAACCTCTCCCTTTCCCCTCAGCATGGCTGGCTGAGGAATTCTGGGAGTTGAAGTCCACGAGTCATAAAAGGGCCAAGGTTCCCCACCCCTGCCCTGTATCAGGGGTCCTCAGCCTTGGCAACTTTAAGACTCGTGGACTTCAACTCCCAGAATTCCTGAGCCAGCATGGCTCAGCTTGGAAACCTCTCCCTTTCCCCTCAGCGTGGCTGGCTCAGGAATTCTGGGAGTTGAAGTCCACGAGTCATAAAAGAGCCCAGGTTGCCTACCCCTGGGCTAGACAGTCACTTGTCTGAGATGGGCTAGGCCAGAGGTAGGCAACCTTGGCTCTTTTATGACTCGTGGACTTCAACTCCC
>NW_015415513.1:0-1670 GCF_001527695.2 Protobothrops mucrosquamatus | reverse complement strand
GGTGACGGCAGCTTCTAGCTTCGCTTATAGCGAAGACGTCCTGGATCGCGGAGAATCCCGAGGCTCCGGAGGAGTTCTCACCTACATCGTCCACAAGGGACGACTTGGGAACTCAACTCCTACCTCGGGCAGCTCACCTTTCCCCCTATGCCCAGGGGAAAGGTATCAAGCCGTTTGACAGCTGATGCAGGCTGTCAAAACGGCTTTTACGCAGAAACAGGCGGGAGCAGCAAACAGCTGCGTCCAGCGAAGGCGCCTGCCACCGGAAGTCCCCACATCAAGATCTTTAAAAGTAAAATTAAGGTTTACAAATTGGCTGATTCAACCAAGATTAAGATATATATGATTCTTTTTTTTCCCTATAAGTTTTGATGTTTTTTTCTTGACTAGAATGATGAAGCTTTAACAATTCATTTTTAGATAAGATGTCAGAATAACAGAAATTTTGTTGCATTTTTTAAAGAAAATGATAAGCTATAATATTAAAATTGAGAAGAGATGAAGAAAAGATAAGAATTAATTTGTGGGGTATCATTTGATGGGATTAAAGATTAAAATTTTAAATGTTACTTCTGATAGTGCTTAATGACTTTTTTCCTTGATTAAGTTTGATGAGTTTTAAAAGATTTGTTTACAGATAAGAAAAAAGATATTTTTATAAAAAATGACACGGTACTGTATAAGTAAGGAAAAGAAATATTACACTGTTTTGTTTAAACTTAAAATATACTTATTTTTGGTATTTGTTAATGGACTTTTGTTTGAATCATACGATTCTATTATTTCCTAATAAATAAGATGAATAGAATAGAGCTGGAAGAGACCTTGGAGGTCTTCTACTCCAGCCCCCTGCGCAAGCAGGAGAACATATACCGTCTCAGAGAGGTGAATGTCTAGTCTCATATTAAAAATCTCCAGTGATGGAACACCCACGATTTCTGGACGTAAGCTGTTCCACTGGTTGAATGACCTCAGTATCAGGAAGTTTCTCCTTAATTCCAGGTTGCTTCTCTCTTTGATCAGTTTCCAACCATTGTTTCTCGTCCTTCCTTTTGGTGCTTTGGTGAACAACCTGGCCCGCTCTGCCTTGTGGAAGCCCCTCAGATACTGGAACACTGCTATCATGTCTCCCCTATTTCTTCTTTTCTTTAGACTAGCCAAACCCAAGTTCCATAGCCATTCTTCGTATGTTTTGGTCTCCAGGCCTTTGATCGTTTTAGTTGCTCTTCTCTGAATTTTTTCCAAACTCTCAACATCTTTTTTGTGATATGGTGACCAAAATTGGCTGTAGTATTCCAGATGTAGTCTTACTAGAGTTTTATAAAAGGGTACTAATACTTTGTGTGATATTGATTTTATGCCTGTTTATACAACCCAGGATTGTATTAGCTTCTTTGGTTGCTGCTGCACACTGCTGGCTCATAGTCAAGTGATCGTCCATTAGGACTCCAAGATCCCTTTCACAGTTATTTTTTTAAGCCTGGTCTCGCCCAATCTGTATTTGTACCTTTGTTTTTTCCTGCCTAAATGTAAGACTTTGCTTTTCTCCACATTGAAACTCATTTTGTTGGATAGGACCTATTGTTCAAATTTGTCAAGATCTTTTTGGATCCTGAGTTTGTCTTCTGGGGTGTTGGCTACTCCTATCAGTTTGGTGTCATCTGCAAATT
>NW_015415512.1:0-1670 GCF_001527695.2 Protobothrops mucrosquamatus | reverse complement strand
TCATCACTATCCGAAACACCTGGCTCCTGGCCAATCTCAGAACCACCTGGCTCCTGGTCAATCTCTTCTCCGTCGGGAGACACCTGAGGCATTGCCAGAGAGGAGGGTCCTGGAGAGGGAGGCCTGGCCATCTCCTCTCCTTCATGTTCGGAGCCTTCTTCCTCCGATAAGAGGGGCTCACAAGACGGAGCCACAACAGGAAGGGAGGGAAGGGCTGTTACAGAGAATCTATGACAATTCCCCATGGACAACTTGCTGCGGGACAACTCGCCATGGCCAAATCGCCACAGGACAACTCATTGCTGGACAAAAGTTACACTACCATAATAACAAAGAAATGGTGAAATAGATTGATTAAAGAAAGGATGCAAAAGGAGGGACAGAATGAAATGTGATCGACAAAAATTTAAATATTTTTTTTATTTATTTTAAATAATTAAATAGAATTGTTAAATTGTTCCGTGGTGAGTTGTCCCATGGCAAGTTGGCTGTGGCGAGTTGTCCCACGGCAAGTTGGCTTTGGTGAATTGGCTGCGGCGAGTAGGCTGTGGCAAGTTGTCCCATTCCCTGTTACAGATCCTGCAGAACACACTCCTGGAGAGGATGTCACCTGGTATATGTGGGCTAGAGTAGATCCTGTCAAATCCACAGATTCCGTCCCTGATACTAGAAGGGAGACCAGGTAGAAAATCCTGCAGAGGCTTTTGAAAACGTGGAAAGACAAGCAGATGGGCTGTATTGCATCTAAGAAAATTCAGATACTGCACAGTGGCATTTCATGAGTTAAAGATTTTGGCAGCAAGACAGCCATGAAAAAACTCCCAGATTCCACTATCAGTCACTGAGATAAAGAGGCAAAGAAGACTCCAAAATAAAGCACAGAAAGCAAGGAAAATAGAGTTGAGTGGGAGAAATTTAAGAAGATTATTTCTTATAATCTATACATTCTATTCTGCACATATAAGATTTTTGGAAATTATATTGTCACTTGTATATCTTAGCTCACACTATTTTATTGGCATAAGTATCTTAGCGTTCACAATAAAATCCGTCATTTGTTCAAATGCTGTCTCTGTGTGTCTCTATCAGCTCCTATCCTGATCCACTCTCCGAAGCTGTCATCCAGTTTGCTTTCTTCAGTTCCTTGGTCTTTGGAAGCTTCTTTTCTTAGTTATAATTAAGAACTTCTTTGTTTTCATTCCACAGTTTTACAGGTTTTTTTATCAATGAGATTCAAGACTTCAAAGTAATTCCTGATGTTTCTCTTAAAAATAGTCCATATAGTGTCAAGACTGTATCTGGTTGGCTTTCATCCTGATTATGACAACAACACTAATCCTGCTTTATTTTTTTGTGCATCTTGAGTAATAAAAAGTATGATCTTCTAACTGAAAATGTCCAATTCCAGTCATTTCACTTCACTGATGCCTAAGATGTCAATGTGTGATTGATTCGTTTCATATTTTCACTTTGTTGACTTTCCCATGTTCATGCTTTTTATATTCCATTTTCCTACTGAATTTTATCTTTGAAATTACATGTTTTCTTTTTCTAAGGGGCAAAGGAAACAACTAGACATCTGGAAGGTTTTAATGTAGTTATACTACAGACATAATTAGTGCTTTGAAAGCTCCTTAGTGCTCCCTCATTAATATATTGAGTGCCATCTG
>NW_015415511.1:0-1670 GCF_001527695.2 Protobothrops mucrosquamatus | reverse complement strand
TCCCCATCCAGACCCGTACGGCCTCCAGGCAACGGGCCATCACGTCAAGGGCAACGTTGGGGTGGCCTGGGGTGGAAATGTACAGCTGAGTATCGTCAGCGTACTGATGGAAATCCACCCCAAAGCCACGAATGATCTCCCCCAGCGGCTTTACATAAATATTGAACAGAAGGGGAGAGAGGACCGACCCCTGAGGCACATATTATCAACCCTTCCTACTTTAGCTTTCTGCTGTCCCATTTCAATACTATTTCACATTAAAGTCTGGCTTCTTTCACTGTGCTTGTATATTGTATTATATTTGGCAGATGTGGATGAATGTGCTGATCAATCCCGGTGTTTGCATGGCCAGTGCATCAATACAGAAGGATCCTACAGCTGCTTATGTCAAACTGGCTTCCAGCATTCGCAGGAAACAGATGACTGTGTAGGTAAGAGTTGACCGCTGAAGGGAAAAAAAAGACGATAGATCAGAATCAATCTAAGCAAATTGTTGGAGGCATTTTTGTATTTTATATCTACATTTTTTAAAAAATACAAATGTTAGCTGCTGGCATGGTGCTAATAGTGATTGATGGGGATCTGGAAGTTTAACACTTTGCTTCCATACTGAGATCCTGGGGAAAGTTGTTCCCCTGAAGCTGCTATTGGCGTGAGAGAGGTTCTCTTATATGCAGTGCTTTTTTTCTAAAAAAAAAAAAAAAGGTGCCGGAACTCACACACGTCATACAACCCGCCTTGCCTACCCTACAAGGTTCCATCCAAAAAAGGTGCCGGAACCCCGTTCTGGGCGTTCTATGAGAAAAAAAGCCCTGCTTATATGTCAATGCAAGATTTCTTCTTAATGAAAATAACAGTTTCAGGGAGTTTATTGGGTCTCAATGCATGTAGGTAACCTTATACTATATAGCTGCCCTCCATCTTCCAAGAAAATGTTATTCTTTCATTACTAGTCCTGCAGAACAGTTCTTTTAAGAATGCTTATCTCTCCTGAAATGATATTGTTTATTTATTTCTCTTTTCATTTTCAATTTATTACTTTTGTTCAGCCAAACTTTAGAATTACAATACTTACTCCACAGAGGCAAGCAATTTTGGGGATTCAGGACTGTACTTTGGTGACAAGGCAGTCTTTTTTGTAATGGACTCTAGTGGCTATAGGGGACATTGCTACTGATGTAAGATTATCACACTGGGCTGGTATACCAGTCTTGTGGGCATGGTGTCCACTTTTTGTTTGTTATTGTGTTCCCCCAAATGCAAAAAAAATCTTAATGAATTTTAGTAGCACAATCTATGTTGCTCTGGGACCACAACCATGAGAGTTGCCCATTGCTACTTAAGGATACTTGAATGTTAACTATGTTAGCCATCAGGGCTTGTGCATTTTTTTCAGGTTCTTCTTGTCTTTGAGATATCTTTCATGTTTCCCCTTTTCCCTAAAACTTACTGCTGCCAAGTCTTTTATTATTTTTTTTTCCTTCTGATACATTATTTTGAAAATGCTTTCCCATGGATGACAGATGTGGATGAATGTGAAGAATTTGGGGCTACGGCTTGTGGCATATGGCAGTGCCAGAACACCTTGGGTTCATTCCACTGCATTATGGGATGTCCTCCCGGCTTCCATCGCACACCATTTGGTGAATGCATTGGTAGGTGCTGTTGGG
>NW_015415510.1:0-1670 GCF_001527695.2 Protobothrops mucrosquamatus | reverse complement strand
GGAGAAACTTCCTGACAGTGAGAACAATTAACCAGTGGAACAACCTGCCTCCAGAAGCGGTGAATGCTCCAACACTGGAAGTTTTTAAGAAGAGACTGGACAGCCATTTGTCCGAAATGGTATAGGGTTTCCTACCTGAGCAGGGGGTTGGACTAGATGACCTTCAAGGTCCCTTCCAACTTTACTACTACTACTACTACTACTACTACTACTACTACTACTACTACTACTACTACTATTATTATTATTATTATTATTATTATTATTATTATTATTATTATTATTATTATTATTATCTAGCATGGAGTTAAATTTTTTCCCAAGGGACTTTCCATCAGAGAGGAATGAAGGGGACCAGAAGCAAAGGGGGACCCGTTTTCTAAGTTTGGATCCTCCCATTTTTCTCCGTTCCTTTCTCAATGGACCTACTTTGCACATCCCATCCATGTCCCTTTGAGCTGTTCCATTTGTTGCGAGATCATTTTAACCCTCCCTTGTTCATCCTGTCAGGTCCAAGGCCTGGTGAATAATTTAGTGCGTATTCACCAAGAGCGTGTGGGGCACAGCTGGATTGGAAGGCGATGAAAAATGTATGAACGCCAAGCGGGTGACATATGGTTGAGTTATTTCCTTGCTCTTCCGGCACCCTGTTTACTCATTCCAACATGGCTCCGCAGAACCTCCAACGTCTCGGCAGGGAGCCGGACAAGGGCCCCAGCGTTGAAGCTCTAGCAAAATAACATCTCTGGGATTCTCCAGGCATCCGTCCTGCGCTGAGCTTCAGATTGAGCGTCAACACCTGAGGTCTGTTCACCCACTAGCGCAACAAAGCACAGGAGCTGGAAAAATGAGCGGACCGGCTCTCCAAAGCCGGCGTAAGTGGAAACCCCAAAGAGTAGCCAAGATTGAAGGGCCAGAAAAAGAACAGGAAAGATTTGAGAAGCTCTTAAAGAGGTGAACTTTCTGCCCAAGACTTCTTCCAAGAGTGAAGAATTACTCTAATTCTAATTTTAGAATTAGAATTAGAATAACAGAGCTGAAAGGGACCTTGGAGGTCTTCTAGTCCAACCCCCTGCTCAGGCAGGAAACCCTACACCATTTTGGACAAATGGCTGTCCAGTCTCTTCTTAAAAACTTCCAGCGTTGGAGCATTCACCGCTTCTGGAGGCAGGTGGTTCCACTGGTTAATTGTTCTAACTGTCAGGAAGTTTCTCCTTAGTTCTAGGTTGCTTCTGTCCCTGATCATTTTCCATCCATTGCTTCTTGTCCTGCCTTCAGGTGCTTTGGAGAATAGCTTGACTCCCTCTTCTTTGGGGCAGCCCCTCCTTTTCTATACCTGCCTGAGTATTTGGGTGGGTGGGGCTTAATTTGGTTCTTGGAGTCCAAGGAAGGATGCTTTTGATTTGGGGTCTTGGGATTCTCAGTTTAGGACAGAATAAGGAAAGCAACTGTGAAAGGCTGAGTAGTAAATCTACTAATGTCTTCATTGCAATTCATGCTAGTTAATACATTCTGTTCCCAATCAGGACACATGGGAAAGGGTTTGAAAAAACCAACCAATAGTGTCCCCATCCATTGTCGTCGTCTTCTTCTTCTTCTTCTTCTTCTTCTTCTTCTTCTTCTTCTTCTTCTTCTTCTTCTTCTTCTTCTTCTTCTTCTTCTTCTTCTTT
>NW_015415509.1:0-1670 GCF_001527695.2 Protobothrops mucrosquamatus | reverse complement strand
GAAAAGACTGTTAAACCAGAAAAATTGGAATAGCTAAACAATCCGTTTCAACAACGGACTCAAACATTGGTACTTAACTTCCAAGCGAGAACACACCTTGATAAGGATCCCTTCTTTACAATGGTGTAGCCCATTCCCAATCAAAGTGCAGGTGCTGCCTGGGTAGATTTCAATCCCAGCACCCTGAAATTTGGAGGAGAAGAAGAAGTGGTTAAGAAGCAGGTCAAAAATAGGAGAGACCGTGTCCCAAAGGTGCTTTTTCAAGAGGCAACTGGACCTTCTTGTTTTTCCTTGAAGACCTTTCGCTTCTCATCCAAGAAGCTTCTTCAGTTCTTCAGAAGATGTTTCGCTTCTCATCCAAGAAGCTTCTTCAGTTCTTCAGAAGATGTTTCGCTTCTCATCCAAGAAGCTTCTTCAGTTCTTCAGAAGACGTTTTGCTTCTCATCCAAGAAGCTTCTTCAGTTCTTCAGAAGACGTTTCGCTTCTCATCCAAGAAGCTTCTTCAGTTCTTCAGAAGATGTTTCGCTTCTCATCCAAGAAGCTTCTTCACTTCTTCAGAAGACATTTTGCTTCTCATCCAAGAAACTTCTTTAGTTCTTCACAAGACGTTTTGCTTCTCATCCAAGAAGCTTCTTCAGTTCTTCAGAAGATGTTTCGCTTCTCATCCAAGAAGCTTCTTCAGTTCTTCAGAAGATGTTTCGCTTCTCATCCAAGAAGCTTCTTCAGTTCTTCAGTTCTTCAGAACTGAAGAAGCTTCGTGGATGAGAAGCAAAGCGTCTTCAAGGAAAAACCAAGAAAGTCCAGTTGCCTCTTGAAAGAATCACCCTTGGGACAACCATGATCTGGATGACTGAGAATCTCCATAGACACACAAGAGAAAATAGCAATGAAGATGCTAACTTGGTCTGAACTGGGCAGTAATTGCAGGGTGATTGCTGGAAACTTCTCTAGTGAAAGCTGCCTTCAATTAAAAAAAATCAGTCAAATGGATGGCAAGAGGCGGCAAATGTAGCAAACAGCGTGGAAAACTACAAAAAGGTTCAAGCAGAGGAAATCCCCCGACTTAGGACCGCAATGGAACCTCCCCATTACGGCCGTAAATCGTGATATTTGTGACCAGATCCGATTTTACAACTTTTGCAGCAGTCATTAAGCAAATGCCACAGTCATAAAGCAAAAGTTCCGGTTGTTGAGTGAACCCATTGTTCGCTACGGGGCAGAAATAAACGCCATTTTGTTTGGCAAAAACATTGTACGTGACAGTTATGTGACCATGGGACACTGCAAACAGCCATAAATGTCGGCCGCTTGCCAAGCCCCTGAAATGCAGCCATGTGACCTTGCAGGTCATCTAGTCCAACCCCCTGCTCAGGCAGGAAACCCTATACCATTTCAGACAAATGGCTGTCCAGTTTCTTCTTAAAAACTTCCAGTGTTGGAGCACCCACAGCTTCTGGAGGCGGGTTCTTTCACTACCCCCCGAGATCCGGATGATTCCGGATCTCCTTACTTTCCGCCGCGCCCTCAAGACATGGCTTTTTCAGCAAGCGGGCCTGACCTAGGGAGGATTTTAGGCAGGGATAATTTTAAAAGTATTTTAATTGGAAACACAGCTTGTAATATTTGGTTTTAATTCGGCTTTTATCGGGGTTTATTTTCTGTATTTTTGT
>NW_015415508.1:0-1670 GCF_001527695.2 Protobothrops mucrosquamatus | reverse complement strand
TAAGGTTCTACATTTAGGCAAGAAAAACCAAAGGCACAGATATATATAGGGGGTACCTGGCTCAATAGTAGTAATTTTGAGGGGGAATTTGGAATCCTAATGGACAATCACTTAAACATGAGCCAGCAGTGTACTGCAGTTGCCAAAAAACCCAACGCAGTCCTAGGCTGCATTAACAGAGGGATAGAATCAAGATCACATGAAGTATTAATACCACTTTACAATGCCTTGGTAAGGCCACACTTGGAATACGGCATCCAGTTTTGGTCACCACAATGTAAAAAAGATGTTGAGACTCTAGAGAGAGTGCAGAGAAGAGCAACAAAGAGGATCGGGGACAGAAGGCTAACTTGAGTTTCTCCTTCATGCCTGGCTCTGTTTCAGACTAAACTGACATTTTCCTTCTTTAAGGCCATCCTCATACTTTGCTACCCTACGGAAGTAGATGGTTCCTTTTTTACCGCAAGGCATCTGTCCACCCGCATCATTTTGGCTGATGAGATTTGAGGGCATGTTGTGGATACCACAAGGGAAGTGGTCACAGGGACTTTGGTCTTTGTGGGAACCACACCGGAGGCCTGACTGCAAGATGTTCCACAGAAGCCATACTTGGAGAGTATTTAGAGGTTACACAAAAAACACAACCTCCATCTAACCAAAACTAACCAAAGAGAGAAGCAACCTAGAACTAAGGAGAAACTTACTGACAGTTAGAACAATTAACCAGTGGAACAACCTGCCTCCAGAAGCGGTGAATGCTCCAACACTGGAAGCTTTTAAGAAGAGACTGGACAGCCATTTGTCTGAAATGGTATAGGGTTTTCTGCCTTGATCCATCAGGATCGTGGTCTAGTCACCACTGTGTTTACTTTCTGTGGGTTTTTCTCAGGGTAAAATGTTTTCAACCTAGTTCTTCAGGTGTTCTTGTGTTTTACTCTTCACCACTGTAATTGAGTCCCTCCTCCTTGTTGCTGCTTGTCCTCTTCTTCTCCTTCTTTCCATCTTTCCCAACCATATGGACTTTCAAGAGAACTGGGTATTCACCCAATATGCCCAAAATATAACAATTGAAGCTAGTCCTTTGTGCCTCAAATGTAAAATCTGGCCTGATTTGTTCAATGATCCATTGGCTTGTTTTCTTGGTTGCCCATGCCAAAAATGACAAAAATATAAAGGGCAAAATTTACAGATTGAAAATATGTTTACTGGGCAAATGGTAAATGGTTTTGTTCTTAAGATAGATGGGCTAATTTGGGAATGGTTTCTCAAGAAATAAAATATTTTGCCCTTTATATTTTGCGAAATGTGTGACGCTACAGTCTTCTTTTTGTAAGCTCTCCTTTGTTTTTGTGGATCAATATAAATATATTAATTAAAATAGTATATTTTATAAGCTGTAGTGGAAATATTTTCTGTACGTCATTCTGGGAGTATTCATTTTGCAGAGTGACCAAGAAAGTTTTCAAATTAAAATGTAAATGTGGCTTTTTCTTCTGCAATAAGCAATATCCTCACCTTGTTTCATTTTAAGTCAGAATAGCTGCGGTCGCTTATTTAAAACTATAGAACGCACAATGGGCTGTGGATAGAACTTTGTAAACAGTGTGTCATTTCTTGCAGTTGGTTTTTCAAAGCCCTCAGCAGGAAGGATGCCGAACGACGCCTTCTCA
>NW_015415507.1:0-1670 GCF_001527695.2 Protobothrops mucrosquamatus | reverse complement strand
AAAGAGCCAAGGTTGCCTACCCCTGGCCTAGGCCTGTATTTCTCAACCTTGGCCACTCAGAGATGGGTGGACTTCAACTCCCAGAATTCCTAAGCCAGCATGGCTCAGCTTGGAAACCTCTCCTTTTCCCCTCAGCACGGCTGGCTCAGGAATTCTGGGAGTTGAAGTCCACGAGTCGTAAAAGAGCCAAGGTTGCCTACCCCTGATCTAGGTAGTTCTTCTACCTTCTAGATGAGCATTCTCCATGATGAGGCAGGACAAGAAGCAATGGGATGGAAACTAATCAAGGAGAGAACCAACCTAGAACTAAGGAGAAACTTCCTGACAGTGAAAACTATTAATTAATGGAACGACTTGCCTCCAGAAGTTGTGGGTTCTCTATCACTGGAGGTTTTTAAGACGAGACTGGACACCCATTTGTCTGAAATGGTGTAGGGTTTCCTGCTTGAGCAGGGGGTTGGACTAGAAGACCTCCCAGGTCCCTTCCAACTGTTACTCTGTTATTCAGCCTGAACCACTAAGACCTAGAACGTTCTACCTTCCATGTCACCTGTACGGGATATGTCCTGTCAAGTCCCACATTTTATTTTATTTTATTTACCAACTTGTTTTGACTGCATATTATAATTTTTATATGGACTCTGGGCAGCATATACTTCAAAATAAAACTCAACGAAAGAGCAGTTAAAATAATAAGACTCAACTAATTATGATTGCTACTCAAAGAGAGTCAGATGCCCCAAAGTTGGAAACTCTTAAAAAAGGGACAGGATTTGATGTGTAATTGAAGCTCCCATCTTGATTTTTTTTTTACCCCCTCCCCTCCTGAGGACACTCTGACAAACAGCACAGGTAGTCCTGGATTAAGGACCAATTGTTTAATAGGAAAAAACAAAATGGCCATTTGCGTCTTACGACCGCGAGATTTGCTTAACAACGGCTATAAAAAGATGGCCTGGTGATGTGGAGCCTCAACTTATGACCGCAATGATTTGATGACTGGAATTCTGATCCCAATTGTGTGTTGTAGGTTGAGGACAACCAATTGTGGTTGTAAGTTGTGGTCCTAAGTTGAGGCTGTTGGGGACTTTCCAAAGACGAGGTCGTTCTGAACTCGGGAGAGATCGGGCAAACATGGAAGTCAGGAAAAAATGGTCTCTTTTAACACTTCTTTGTAATCGCAAAGAACATTATTATTGTTGTTGTTGTAATATTAAATATTGTAATAGCCTAGGCCCGGGGTAGGCAACCTTGGCTCTTTTATGACTCGTGGACTTCAACTCCCAGAATTCCTGAGCCAGCCATGCTGAGGGGAAAGGGAGAGGTTTCCATGCTGAGCCATGCTGGCTCAGGAATTCTGGGAGTTGAAGTCCACGAGTCATGAAGGGGCCATAGTTCCCCCCATGCTGGCTGAGGAATTCTGGGAGTTGAAGTCCACGAGTCATGAAGGGGCCAAAGTTTCCCTCATGCTGGCTGAGGAATTCTGGGAGTTGAAGTCCACGAGTCATGAAGGGGCCAAAGTTTCCCTCATGCTGGCTGAGGAATTCTGGGAGTTGAAGTCCACGAGTCATGAAGGGGCCATAGTTCCCCCCATGCTGGCTGAGGAATTCTGGGAGTTGAAGTCCACGAGTCATGAAGGGGCCAAAGTTTCCCTCATGCTGGCTGAGGAA
>NW_015415506.1:0-1670 GCF_001527695.2 Protobothrops mucrosquamatus | reverse complement strand
CAGCACTTTCAGAATGACTTTGGAGTAGCTTAGGGAATTGAGTCATATTATGGATAGAAGTATGAGGGGTCCCTGACGCTTGCTGAGTTTGGCTGCTTCTTATTCCGCTAACTGCCTGCAATTTGTATTTCTAATACTGCCATGTTGTCCCTGGTTTTCTTCCCCATTCTCATTAAATTGGAAGCTCAGGTATCCTATGGGTGGTGCCTGGCTCAACTGTCTCAACTGTGAGAAGGATCTTAGTGGAAAGTTGCTTAAATGTGAGTGTGCTGCAGCTGCCAAAAAAGCCAACACAGTTCTAGGCTGCATTAACAGAAGGATAGAATCAAGATCACGTTAATACCACCTTATAATGGTATTTATAACGGTATAGACCACACTTGGAATATTTCATCCAGTTTTGGTCTCCACAATATATAAAAAAAAAAAGATGTTGAGATTCTGGAAAGAGCACATGGAAAAGCAACAAAGGTGATTAGGGGACTGGAGGTCAAAACATACAAAGAACAGTTGCAGGAACTGAGTATGTCTAGTTTAATGAAGAGAAGGACTAGAGATGAGATGATAGCAGTGTTCCAATATCTAAAGGGTTGCCACAAAGAAGATGGACTCAACCTATTTTCCAAAGCGCCTGAAGGCAGAACAAGAAACTATGGATGGAAACTAATCAAGGAGAGAAGCAACCTAGAACTAAGGAGGAATTTCCTGACAGTGAGAACAATTAATCAGTGGAAGGACTTGCCTTCAGTAGCTGTGAGTGCTCCATCACTGGAGGTTTTTAAGAAGAGACTGGACAGCCCTTTGTGGTATAGGGTCTCCTACTTAAGCAGGGGGTTAGACAAGAAGACCCCCCAAGTTCCCTTTCAACTCTGTTATTCTGTAATAAATCCCTTTCAAAAGGAACAAGAACTTGGTGAAATTTTCCTGGGTATGGAATGGCACTGATTTGAGGTTGCCAAAGGTAAAAGTGAATCCCCTGTCTTTTATTTTACAAATAATGCTCCAGCAGAATCCAATGGCCTGGCTTGGCATCGCACCAGCAATAATTCTGTCTGCTCACAGTTTTCTCCAGATTTGTCAGGGGAAGCATCACCTCTTTGTCCATCAGAACTGTAAACTTAATGTCAATAGATGGCTATGAAAAAAGGGTCTTTACAGGCTGCCCACGTGTTTGTTTCTCAGCTGGTTAATTAAAGAAATCTCTGTGTTGCGGAGATAAGGGAAATTTCCTCTTTTTCCCTCCCTCTCAGGCTTCTTACTTTTTGTGATGTTTCAATATCTTGCTTTCTCCGTCCTATCAAATGCAACTTCAAATATCACGAACGATTGTTAGCATTCCCTGGTAGCTGGACTAAGCCCATATTTTGCATTCAAGACCACCGTATTATGAGCACATTGTTTAATGGGTTGTTCTGCAACTTAATTTCTCAATATTTTTTTCCTACTCTGCTATTCAGGAGCACATCTTCTGACAAGCACTCCTGCTGTATTTAAAACTCAAGAAAAGGACAGCAGAAACACTGATAGCAATTAAAGGCAAAGCAGCAAGACACATTTGGAGGGTATTTTGAGAGGAGGAGGAGGAGGAGGAGGAGGAGAAAGAAGAAGAAGAAGAAGAAGAAGAAGAAGAAGAAGAAGAAGAAGAAGAAGAAGAAGAAGAAGGAGGAGGA
>NW_015415504.1:0-1670 GCF_001527695.2 Protobothrops mucrosquamatus | reverse complement strand
AGAGGAGCTTCTCCCACAGCACTGAAACACAGCACTTTTAGGTTACTCAAGTTGCTTGATTGGCAAGTGGACTTTCTGCTTCAGTGAAGGGAATTATATCACTTTGGTGTCCACAAGATGGATGGATGGATGGATGTGTGTGTGTATATACATGTGTGTGTACACATATATATGCATATACTATACATACATACATACATACAACAATTGAAAGAAATTGTGCTTGACAGGGCAGCATGGAGAGCACTGGCCTATAAAGTCGGCAAGAGTTGGACATGACTAAATGGTTAAAACAACAACAATATACAGTTATATAGCAGTACCTTGATACTCCACTGCTTTGACACTCATTGAATTTGGTACTCAACACATTTTGGCATGAAAATTTTGTCCTGGTGCTCATTGTTTGTTTGGTACTCAAAGCACAAGCTAGAACTTGTCTGTGTCAGCTGCCTTGTGACTCACTACATCATTCCTTATGGGAGAATTTGTTTGTACTTATCATTTTTGGTACTCATTGTGTCTCCTAGAACCAATTAATGATGAGCACCGAAGTACCACTATCTATTGTTGTATATGTTTATATGCACAATATACAGTATATATGTTCTTCTGAATTAGGGGGAATTCAAAGCTTATCTCAAAGAAAATAAAATTATTAACGTTTTCTAGCTCAAATTTCAAAAAATAAGCATTGTTGGGCATGATGGATGAGAGATAAAATAATTTTGCACTTTAAAGGAAACTAAGAAATGCATTAGGCTCAGAAATGGCTCAGAAATGAGCCAAACTATCAATTGGCTTGGCAAAATGCCAGGGATGGCATCATTTGTTTAAAGGCATTTATCCTTGTGGTTTCTCTGCAAGTGAGATTACCATATACTGCCAATAACACACCTCTAGAGGGGGGCAAAGGTCACCTGTAAGCAACTCATAGCAAAACCATGGAGTTGAAAAATCTTGCACACAATTCTAGTCGTGTAAACAACAGCAACAAAAAAAAAGGCATATTCAAATTCAGGGCTAAGAATGATTTTAGATAAGGCAACTAACTTAGGGAAATACCTAGAATTTTCTCCTCAAGTTACCCTACTTTTTCACTCCTATTGTCTGAGAGCTTGGTTAAAATATTGATGAAATGATAGTATCTCAAAATATCCCCAAAATATTTGGGGATTAATGCAACAATTGTGGAGGGACATAGTGAGTATATTCTGCTCCCGAAACCAGATAATTTGTTCAGAATATTTTTCATGCTGATTTAGAAAGAGAGTCATGTTTGAACATGACTAGCTACAAAATCTTTGCATGGTTGAAATGGAAGCCACAGTATATAAAATAGATGTTTGTCTGCTAGTTGTAAATGCAATACTCTCAGAGCCAAAAAGAAACTAAGTGTCCATTATAACAATAAATCAAACTTAAAAATATGTACCAAAATTTCTTTAAAACAACAAACAAACCTACAAAAATTCTTCAGAATATTCAGACTGATTTGTTCCTTTAAAAAAGAGAAAGGCAATCTATTTATTTATCTTAGGTTTTGTATTAACAGAGGCAGTAAATAATACATTTTTCCCTTGGAAAATGTTGTTAGACTAAGTGTGTTCCATCAATAATGTACCACAAGAAATCCTTCGTGTCTTGATTTAAGCTCTAAAACTCATTTA
>NW_015415503.1:0-1670 GCF_001527695.2 Protobothrops mucrosquamatus | reverse complement strand
TCTCTCTCTCTCTCTCTCTCTCTCTCTCTCTCTTCAGTATCTTTCCACACTGACACAATTAATTAATTTTGTTTTGGTCTCCAATCACTTCCTGATTTAATAACTAATGTATATTTGCTACTTGAAGAATGAAGAAATTCATTTTTATGGGATATGAAATGGCAGAGGTAAGATGGTTGGAGAGGTTATAGATGTTCTCCTGTAAGAATAGAGCTGATACCCTTTCTTTCCATTGTAGAATGAACTGAGTGAAGAACTTACACTGGAACTAATTGTAAGTTTGACCATCTTTCTCTCTTTCCTTGGGTAAATATCTTTTTTTTGTATGCAATCAAGCAGCCCTTTTCAGATTTAACCCCACTTCCACCAAAATGTAGTAGTTATATACAAAGGACTGAGATTTTACCCAAATTATATATTTAGGAGGATAGTTATCTTGCTTTATGACAAAAGCTATGATATGCATTCTTAAAACAATATTGCACACTTGCACTGATCCCCAAAGTTTGGGGAGTGACCGGTGGTGTGTGGAGTACCTAAATAAGGCTTTTAGGATTCAGGATACCCCCCCCCCAAAAAGAATCTTTTTCTGACAGAAAATGCTCCGAATTTGAGCTGACTTTCTTGTAGCAGTTGGAAGAGGGAATGGAATGCTATTGTGGAATTTCAATAATCCCTTTTCCTCAAATGGCTACACTGAAAATCAAGTAGAGCAAATAGAAGCGAAGACATAAATCTGCATATTCGATTTACATATATACATTGCATATTTTGGCTGCATATATTGCAGCCAAAAAAGCTAATACAATCCTGGGTTGTATAAACAGAGGCATAGAATCAAGATCACACGAAATATTAGTACCACTTTATAAAACCGTAGTGAGACCACACCTGGAATACTGCAACCAATTTTGGTCACCATCCTACAAAAAAGATGTTGAGACTTTGGAAAAAGTTCAGAGAAGAGCAACTAAAACAATCAAAGGCCTGAAGACTAAAACATATGAAGAACGGCTGCAGGATTTTGGTTTGGCTAGTCTAAAGAAAAGAAGAAATAGGGGGGACATGATAGCAGTATTCCAGTATTTGAGGGGCTGCCACAAAGAAGGGGGGTCAAATTATTCTCCAAAGCACCAGAGGGCAGGACAAGAAACAGTGGTTGGAAACTGATGAAAGAGAGAAGCAACCTGGAATTAAGGAGAAAGTTCCTAACAGTGAGGACAATTAACCAATGGAACAGCTTGCCACCAGAAATCGTGGGTGCTCCATCACTGGAGATTTTTAAGAAGAGACTAGACAGTCACTTGTCTGAGATGGTATAGGTTCTCCTGCTTGAGCGGGGGGTTGGACTAGAAGACCTCAGATGTGCTATTCTATTCTATTCTATTCTATTCTATTCTATTCTATTCTATTCTATTCTATTCTATTCTATTCTATTCTATTCAACGATGCCCTTGATGTGATGGCCCGGTGCCTGGAGGCCGTACGGGTCTGGATGGGGAGGAACAGACTCAGACTCAACCCTTCCAAGACCGAGTGGCTGTGGTTGCTGGCGCCTCGGCATAGTCAGCTGACCCCATCGCTGTCTATAGGGGGCGAAATTTTGGCCCCCTCAGAGAGGGCGCGCAACTTGGGTGTCCTCCTGGATCCACGGCTGACACTGGAAGATC
>NW_015415502.1:0-1670 GCF_001527695.2 Protobothrops mucrosquamatus | reverse complement strand
CAAAACTGGATGCAGTATTCCAAGTGTGGCCTTACCAAGGCATTGTAAAGTGGTATTAACACTTCACGTGATCTTGATTCTATCCCTCTGTTAATGCAGCCTAGCACTGTGTTGGCCTTTTTGGCAGCTGCAGCACACTGCTGGCTCATATTTAGGTGATTGTCCACTAGGACTCCGAGGTCCCTCTCACAGTTACTAGGCTCTTTGATGTGCAATATATACAATAAACAGGTCAGATTAGTAATAGATTATTTCCTAAAACTGTATGTCTAGATGTTTATGCAAGCAATACACTTTACTTAGAAGTAATACAATAGGAAGAGCAGCTGTGGTAAAATAACCACCTTATTTCCAAAGCCCTGAATTGTTTGCAGGTCAGTGAACTGTTATTGCCAAGGAAGGAACATATAACATTGGTAGCAATATTGCCCCAATGCCATGTTCCCAATCCATAGTAAAAGTTCCAGACCAAACCACCTCAAGGGTGATTACAATGTTTTCAGAATGCTTCATTTTGCCAAAAACAAACATTTGCAGGTGTCTGTGCAACAGATAAAGTTGAGATTGCCAATATCCCATGCAACTCACAAGTCTTATACAGTAAAAATTTAGGCAATGTGGGGGTTGTGAAAAGTTACTGGCTCCTGGTGTAATAATTCCTTCAGTTGTCTCCTCAAATTTTCAAAGTCCCAGGGAAAATATTATCTGGACCCTTAATAAAACCTGGATTCTTGAGGTTTCTTCTCCTTGATACTCCTTCCTGTTCTTTACCTTCCTCAACAGTCAAGCCATGTCAAGAAAAGATGAAAATGCATTCTTGGTTGGTTTGCAATGACAGATTTAATTTGTAACCTAAGGGCTAAGAGCAAGACACTCTAGAATAATAAAGAGGAATTTGTGAAGGCTGCATCTGGAAGGCCACCATAAAGAAATGAAAAGCATGATCTGGATGACCATTTTCCATTCCAAATTATATTGCCATTTTACAGCTTCCGGTGAAAGAATGTGAAATCTAATGGCTAACCACTTGCTCCTGAAAAGTCAGCAGTTTTAGCAAAAGAAGAGATGAACTGTATTCCATTTTACATTTCATACCCACCTTTGCTAGACTGATGCACTCAAATGCATTGAAATCTAATGCCCAGCATAAGCCAGATTTGCTGGGATTTCCAGAATTCAGAATTCAACACATTTGGACAATAATGGGCTTGAAAAGCTGTTCTGCCAGATCAAACAATGCTTGGTTACAATCTCTCCAAAGGTGCTCTTTTAATTGATAATGAGAACTTCTACCTGAGAACATTTTATAACTAATTAAAGTATAAAACCCAAAGGGTGTGAGGTGCAGGACAAATATTTAGCTCTTTGATTAGACCACCATATGTCTGGTTTGTGACTGAAAATCCAGGTGCTTTTGCTGCTGGCTGCCACACTCACACACACACACACACACACAAACAGACACACACAGAGACATACACAGTTCTCCCAACAGCAAAGAATACACTTGTCTTAATTTCCTCTTGATTACACCCAAACATTAACTATTACTGACTAACTACAGCCCCAAATAATTATTGCTATCTGTTCCCTTTGTAAATATAACTCCGGTGCTGAGTGAGAAGAATAATGGCATATTTACAGAAGGCAGCTAATTAAACTCAGCTTCA
>NW_015415501.1:0-1670 GCF_001527695.2 Protobothrops mucrosquamatus | reverse complement strand
CTTAGAGAGGGCTGTAAAGCACCGTGAAGCACTATATAAGTCTAAGTGCTATTGCTATTGCTATTTCAATCATTGTAGCATCCCCATGGTCATGTGATCAAAATTCAGACCCTTGGCCACTGACTCATGTTTATGACATTTGCAATGATCCCCATTTCTGACCTTCTGACAAGCAAAGCCAATGGGGAAGCCAGATGTACTTAATAACCATGTTACTAATTTAACAACTGCAGTAATTCACTTAACTGTGGCAAGAAAGGTCAGAAAATGGGGGCAAAATTCACTTAGCAACTGTTTCACTTAACAACAGAAATTTGGGGCTCAATTGTGGTGATAATTCGAGGACTACCTGTAGTGTTCCTTATCCACAGACAGAATCTTGCCAAACTAAAGGATGCTAATATCCCCACAAAGCATATACTCTGTGAACAATGAGGAAGGAACTGTCTTCATGCTTCTTCTCTCACACAGCTATCTAAACTGAATTATCTCTGCTCCTCTGGAATGCAGCCCCTCCCTCCCGGGAATCCAGGCAACATTCCCTCACAGTAGAAGTTATAGTTATTTTTTAAAAACTTTTGAGTTGGCATCATCTACTCTATTTTACCCCCCTACACACACACCATCAACAGGGGGAAAATAGTGAAAACTGAAGGAAACATGATACCCTGTGGAAATAACATCAAGAGTCTGGATGAAGACAATGCAAACAAAGCCAACATTGAAAAGACAGCAACAGACAGCATGTACCACCTCTGGAAAGAAACAGTGGACCACCCGGTTAGCTGCTGGAACTACAATAGCATGACAAAAAAGCAAGAATGGTGCTTTGGAAGCTGCAAAAAATGGTCTGCAAGCAAGAATTGATGAGACCACAAAATAGACAATTATGGAAAATGAAGAAGCTAAAGTGCTCTGAGACTTTAGAATTTAAACAGACAGACACCTGCCACATAACACCTCAAACTTAACAATTATCAATAGGAAAGGCAAAAAATGTCTGGGTAGTGGACCATGGCAGTATTTTGAAACAGCAAACTAGAAGAGAAAGCCCTAGAGAAGATAACAAAATACAAAGACCTGCAAATAAAAGTAGAAATATTGTGGGGAAAAGAAAGCAAAGGTAGTAATAAGCACTTTGGGTGCAATCCCAAAACAACTGGAACATCACTTGAACACCTTCGGTATTGACAAAATCACCATTAGTCAATTGCAAAAGACAGCTTGACTTGGGACAGCTTACATCCTGCAACAATACCTTTAACACCACCAAAGATCAACATCTGCCTATCCCAGGTCCTTGAGAAGGACTTGATAGGGGGAGAAAAAGGACAAACCCAGTCTAAACATCTGGCTGACTGTGTGACAAACCCTACTTTATTCAGAGAATAAATAAAACTACCTACCTACTTCCACTGAATGGAATTAAAACCGATAAGGGGGAAATTGCAGGATTTTTTTCAACTCAAAAACTCAAAATATCAGACGATAACAAGTATAACTATCAGCTATTCAGTGGGTAGTCATCAGATAGATATTCAGTATCCAAAGGAAATGTTGCTACAGTTTTTAAATGGAAGACATATCAACATTTCTCCATCACTTTTTTTTTTTGCCCAATATTCTTTTTGGTTGTATGGAAGAGAAAAAGGAGGAGGAGGAGGAGGAGG
>NW_015415500.1:0-1670 GCF_001527695.2 Protobothrops mucrosquamatus | reverse complement strand
GTAAAAAAGAAGTTGAGACTCTAGAAAGTGTACAGAGAAGAGCAACAAAGATGATTAGGGGACTGGAGGCTAAAGCATATAAGGAAAGGCTGCTGGAATTGGGTATGTCTAGTTTAATGAAGAGAAGGACGAGGGGGGACATGATAGCAGTGTCCCAATATCTCAGGGGCTGCCCCAAAGAAGAGGGAGTCAAGCTATTTTCCAAGGCGCTTGAAGGCAGGACAAGAAGCAACCGATAGAAACTAATCAAGGAGAGAAGCAACCTAGAACTAAGGAGAAACTTCCTGACAGTTAGAACAATTAACCAGTGGAACAGCCTGCCTCCAGAAGTGGTGAATGCTCCAACACTGGAAGCTTTTAAGAAGAGACTGGACAGCCATTTGTCCGAAATGGTATAGGGTTACCTGCCTGAGCAGGGGGTTGGACCAGATGACCTCCAAGATACCTTCCAACTTTATTATTATTATTATTATTATTATTATTATTATTATTATTATTATTATTATTATTATTATTATTATTATTATTATTATTATTATTATTATTATTATTATTATTATTATTATTATTATGCCATAAAACAAAGGAATGAATGTGATATATGTGGCCTTGGAGGATTTAAGGTTGTCCACTAACATATGATGCTTGGTCATATCAGATCTTTCTCCCATTTTTTCCCCTCTTAATTACAAAATGCAGTCGTATTATAAGCTATCAAAAGGAAGAAGGAATTACTCATTATTTTACCAGAAAATGAGCAAAAATAATTCCAGCTATTTTTCCATCATATGGATGCCTTCTCTCCCATTGGGAGAAAAGTAGCCAAGGAATGGTGTTTATCAAAAAACCAACCAACCAAACAAACAAACAAACATGAAAGTTGATAAGCTATTTTTCTCTTTTCCTTAGTTTTTATATCACTCTTCACTACATTTGGTAATACCTGTAACTGCTTTTGTAAATAAAATGAAAGGGACAGTAGGAGAAACATTGTTTTTGTCATCTTCATTATTATCATCACCTTCATCATCACTGTCATAATCAACCTCGTTAATCTACAATGTTAACCATGGTTTTAACCTATAGTTAAACCCATTGCTTAAGGTATTAGTTAAACCTATAGCCTAAAGTATTAGTTATTTACAGGCTTGATAACTTTTTATATCTCTTGTCTCTTTATTTCAAATAAACAATTTTTCCATTAAGAAATCAGAATATAAAGGAGAAAGTTAACATGTTCAGCAAACAAGACAAGTGTACACCACAAATGGGAAAAAATTGTAAGTAAATAATTAAATTACCCTGCCCTATTGAGATGGTTAAAGTATGTATAGATGTTTAGGGCTGAGCTTCATAATATTTTTGTAAGTATAATTATTGAGCCAAGATACTCATGCAAGGACATTCCAAAAAAAGTTCACCAGAACTTCAAGAAATCAACCAATCTATCTTTATACCCAGTTTAAGCTGCGGAGTTAGCTTTTTCCATCACTAAAATATGTCAGACTGTGACAGCCCATTGATTCTTAATAGGCATGAGACTTTGTTTTTCCAATGTCTGGCTATTACTAGTTTGACAGCCATCTGGAGGGTAAACTAGCTGTGCAGGAAAATATGTGTAGGTTCAGCAGTTGCCCTATTTGCCTATAAAGTCAGAGAAGGAGGCTACT
>NW_015415499.1:0-1670 GCF_001527695.2 Protobothrops mucrosquamatus | reverse complement strand
TTTGGAAGTCTTTGATAATGCACTTTATAATCAGAGATGGTTGTAAACATTCTTTCTCTGTCTCAGTGCAAGGAACAGGCATAGCTCTCCAGACCTTAAAAAAAAAAAAAAAAGCTCAGCACAAATTGTGAATTGTGTTTTTTTCTCTCCCAGAAGCTGTGTAGGCCTTCAACTTTAAAGGCAAGAATGATCTTTGGAACAAGTCATGATAGCACCTGATAACAATTCCTTAAATACAATGCATTTTCCTGGAATTGTGCTGGGAAAAAATGCAACTTCTATAAAGTGCAGAAAGATGCTATATTTGTAACCTCCTGTATCTTTCCCCTTCCAATCCAAGGTCCTTCTGAACTCTAATGCTGTAGGAGACATTCATATTGCCTATGTCATGCCTCATACAAGACTGAACCATTTAGTTCAGGTTTGTTGATCAGGTTTGTTGATCAGCAATGCTTTCCATGGATTTCAGGGCAGAGGTGTTTTTTTTTCCAGCCCTACCTTAAGATCCTGGGGTTGATCCTGGGCTATTGTACTTGCAAAACAGTTGCTCCACTGCTTGTTTCCAATTAATTTCAAAACTTCTCCATGACAAATTCCATTCTAACGCTCTTTCCATTAGCCTTTATTGCCGGTTTCCTTCCTTTACATTTTACAACCCTCCATTTCTGCAGTAGTGGCTCTCCGTGCATAAATGTATGGACATTTTGGTGACTTCTTAACTAAACCTAGAAACGTTATCATTGAGATCTTCACTTGTACCCCAAAGTTAACTAACGTAAACATAGCTAGATAGACTAACAAACTAGAAGACCTCCAAGGTCCCTTCCAACTCTGTTACTCTGCTATTTCAAAGACTTTTTGCTTGCATCCTAAAGAGTTCGTTATGAACAAACTGGGATGCATGACTTCCTAAATCTTCTCACCTCCTGATTTCAAATCTTGGCAATATCACTGGTTTATTTACAGGTAGAGCAGATGGGAAGCAAGCATGCATGGAGGCTATATTAATCCCTCAAGCAACATCATTTTCCCAGCAGCTGAGATAATGTCTGTTCTAAAAAGTAACCCTGGGTTATTTCTTTCTAGCAGGTGCTAAACTCAACTCACATTCAAGTGGGAAACATTTTTTTTCTATTGCTTATCCATGTAGGTAGTGTGTGACTTGGAGAGTCTACTGAGCACTGGAGACTATTTATAGGCTCTTACTAACCACCAGGGTTTTTCTTAACTGTCAGATGAAAAGTTCTTCAGAACCCTTAGGCTTCAATGACTGTTTTGTATATTCAAGAGGCAGATACAGAAAAACAAAAACAAAAACAACATAACAGCTTTGCAATTGGGAAAATAGACTTAATTGTTATACTCCATCTAGAATCATTTTCTATGAATTGAGCAGCCATATAAATTTGATAGATAGATAGATAGATAGATAGATAGATAGATAGATAGATAGATAGATAGATAAATAGATAGATAGAGATAGATAGATAGATAGATAGATAGATAGATAGATAGATAGATAGATAGATAGATAGATAGATAGATGGATGGATGGATGGATGGATGGATGGATGGATGGATGGATGGATGGATGGATGGATGGATGGATAGATAGATAGATAGATAGATAGATAGATAGATAGATAGATAGATAGATAGATAGATAGATA
>NW_015415498.1:0-1670 GCF_001527695.2 Protobothrops mucrosquamatus | reverse complement strand
ATGTTTTGGTACTTTGGGACTAGATGATAGCAACTAGATTTCCTTTTAAGAAAATTACTTTGGAGAAGCCCTTGCATTTACTGGTTTAACTATATTTAGCTTGCTTTTCTATTTAGCACTTTTTAAAAACATCTGTCGGGCTTGTTTGTATTTGTTCTGATTCCATTTTTCTTTCTTACAGTTCAATAGTTATTTTTTTTTCATTAAAGCAGGGATGCAACTTATTAAAATCATGAATGAAGGCGAATATAGCTGTCTCAGGATAATGTTGCAGCAACCAAACCTGATTCGGTCACGGGGATTAGAGGTTTTCTGAGTCATGCTTATATCTTAATACAATTTCATTCACTACTCTGAAACATTTGCTGGAAGCATACTATAAATAAAAAATAATGAGCAATAATTAATAATGCTTGTTTGGATGGTGGTGATGGTTTTTTTTTTTTTGTCCTATCACAAAAGGGGAATTTGTAACACTAGATAATTTGGAATTTTGACGAAAATGTAGGTCCTTTTCGGTAGGCTTGGAATGCCATCAGGATGCTATACATTTCTCCTAAATTCCTATATGTTTCCATCTTGATCACCGATAGCTACCTTCTGTTCCCTAATCAGTGGAACGACTTGTCACCAGAAGTTGTGGATGCTCCAACACCGGATACATTACATTGCATTTGAGAAAATCAAGCAACCAATGTTGTTCAGAATGTCTTTGATATTTTCCATCTTTTGTTTGCCAGGATTTTTAATTTAAACTATTCCCTTCTTCTGAAGATCCTAGAGAAATCTGAAGAAGTAGAAAGGTTGGGGAGATGGCAAGTCATCCTCGTAAGAAGACTTGGGATGAAGAAATAGCAGATCTATTTCATGATACTGCAGGAGGTGAGAAAGATGTTGTTCTCTTCATTTGCTGCTTTGGAAACATTGCCCCAGTCATGCACGTATCCTTAATTATTTGGCCATTGTAAAAATGGGCTTCATTTTTTCAATCCTACAAAAATACAATCTTCAGTTTTTTAAAGTCAAAACTTTCTTAGTGCTACTCTCTGGAGGAAGCTACTCTATACCAGAACAAATGCAATGTGTTGTGTACATAGCAATAGAGCTGTCCAGCAAATGTTCATTTTATTCATTAGCTGATATATCAAGTAGATGCTCCATGGATTATAGCACTTGTGTACTCTGATCTTATTTTGCAGAAAGTTAATTTTAGACATAAGAATGGCCATATATTAAGCTTGTCCCTTTTCTATGCTTTATAAAGTCTTCTATATCTTCCATTGACACCACAAATTTGGTTTCTAACCCCCCCCCTCACACATATCCATACATATACACACACATACACCTCTCCATTAAAAGAAACTGTTTTAAAGCTTTCATTGATGGTGATCTTCTTAAAACTCCAATTACAGCACAAGGTTGCCCAGGTCTACTACAGTGCCTCTCTCAAAAGACATTAATTACATACAATCCTGTTTTTTCCTTTCAAAACTGAATTGCAGCATTTTGCTGGTTTATGATTGAATCAAATCCAGATTTGATTGGCTGATTGACTGAATATCAGCAAGGTGAACACAAAAGGAGAGGGAGGGAAGGAGAGAGAAATAAAAGGGAAAGAGGACAATGTGGAAGAAGAAAGATAGGAAAAAGGAAGAAGCAAGAACAGA
>NW_015415497.1:0-1670 GCF_001527695.2 Protobothrops mucrosquamatus | reverse complement strand
CGGAGGGATGGAGGGTCACGGCTGGCCTTTGGGGGCTCCCCCCTCTGAGCTGCAGGAAGCTCCCCTCCGAGTGGGTTGACCCTAGGATGGCGTGAACGGAGGAGGGGCTGGAATAGATCGAAGCATTTATTTACTTTTATTTATCTGTAAAATTTATCACTTGCCCATCTTACCACAAGATTACCCTGGGAGGGTTACAATGCTCCCTTCACCCTCCAAGTTGCACACTTTGGCTTCCTGCTGACAAAGCAAGACATGCAAATTGTTTTCGGAAACTTGAAAGATCAACAGGAGGGTAAATACTGAGCTGGGGAGCAGGAAATGACCCCCCCCCCGAAGCGTGATGGGATCCAGGGGGAATCTGGGCTATTGGCCGGGCTGCGTAAATAGAGTCTGTGCCGGCAAGGCTGGCCGGTTGGTGCCCCGCCCTTCTTGAAATCCTGGGGGTCAGAGTTCATCATAGGGGAGTTCAGAGGACCCTGGCCTGGGGAGGGGGCTACTGCCCACCCCCCAAGGACTGGCTGCCTTTCACCCACTGGGGATGCCCCGCCGTCTGGGGCTGTGCGGCTGACAGATAACCCTGGAAGAGCAGAGATGTTTTTCCAGCTTATCTCCCCTCCGAGAGCAACCGAATCCGTGGCATTGAAGGCTGCCGGGAGCCTGGAGCCTGGAGCCTTTGTGGGTGTGCGATTGTGGGTCTGGAGCAAGGCACACAAAGCACACCAGGACGTTGGATGGCCTGGCAGCTTTCGCCTTCCCCTGGCAGCCCCGGGCATCTCCCGCCTGCTCAGGCCTTTGTGCCCCTTGGCATCGGGCAAGGGTCCGGCTGGGCTGGAAGCAAGCCAGAGAGGGCTGGGGGGGGGGTTCTTCTGGCCCTGCTGCCACACACACCACACTTGCACACCCACAACAGCAGAGAGGCCCCAGAAATGAGCTCTTTGAAGGAACTGGCTGAGGACTTCCTTGCAGGAGGGCAATTCTTCCTCCCCCCTCCGTTGCTGCAGCCTGGCCCTGGGCCCCCCAAGGGGTCTCCTGCCAGTCTGGGCAGAGGCAGGATATGGTCAGGCTGGCACTTTCTCCCCTCCCCCACCCGCATTTTGGCCTCTGTGCAAGTAAGGCAGGGTGGGAGAGCTGACCAAGAAGCCTGGAGATATTTTGCCCAGGTTGTTTTTTTTTGGGGGGGGGGAAGAAAGAGGCACCTGTCTGACCCTCCCTGACTCTCCTCCCTGTTGTAGCCAAGTGGCCCCTCCTGTGCCTCTTTTGGGGTTCACCCATAGGCAACATCAACAGTGGGTGAGACCATTCATAATAAGACACCCCAAAGGGTAGCTAGAGGTTGGGGGAATCTTTGAAAGCCCCCCCTGCAATTTCTGGAGCCCCAGCAGAGGAAACTTTCTGTTATTTCCAGGGCACTCTTCTCCCCCTCTCCCTCCCCCTTCCCCCCCCTTGAAGCAATCAGTCCTTTTCCTGCAGGAATTTAAAAGTTCCCATCCCCCTTAGGTTTCAGCCTTGGCCGGCCAAGGTCCCCCCCCACCACAGAACCTTTCACCAGTTAGTTTGCTGCCTCCTCTCTCAGCCCCATCGGAGGGGGGGGTCTGTTTGAGCCCAGCACTAGATAGAACAAGGTCTGCAACTGGCACCTTCAGCCCCCCCCCCCCCCCCCCCCCCCT
>NW_015415496.1:0-1670 GCF_001527695.2 Protobothrops mucrosquamatus | reverse complement strand
GACAAGGCAGTAATCCATGAAGGAGTCAAAAACATTATCTCTTGACAAAAAAAGTTTCCCTAACACAACTGCTTATTAATATGCAAGGTCAAACTATCATCTTATATTTTTTTGAGTTTTCTTCCCTTCTCTATTTTCATTTTCTTCAAACGTTCATAGTAGATAAAATTTCAAAGTACTGACATTAATGGAATTCATGGATGTAAATCATTGTAGAACACTTTGAACATTTTCTCCTATGATTCGTTAATGAAGGTTTAGGACTTTCAATATTTAATATATGATAGTTGTTCCATTGAAGTAACTCTCTTTCCCTCCTACCCATCAGTAATAATTTAAGAAATGTCCCCTAAAATCAAAATAATCTGACCAATTTAATATGAAGTTGCAAACAATGCTGTATGGTATGAAATTCCTCTTTGTGTTTCCTCATATTATTTAGTTGACTCTGAAAATTATATACTGCATATTTTTCCCACAAAAATATGTACATGGGTTCCTTGTCTCAAAATTTCCATAGAGATCATGGAATTATGCCTTACCAACAGAAGTAGATTATTAGATATTCTAGGATTCAGACATTCCATAACATAGACATAAAGCTTACAAACTTCCTGATGCATTTTTGGTTCCTTTGAAATTACTCTTACCAAATTGCTTGTCAGAAAGTCACAAATGGTGATCACATGACCCCAGGATACTTCAACCATCATAAATTTGAGTCGGTTGCAAGTGTCTGAATGTTGATCACATGACCATGGGGTCAAAAGTTATAAGTTGAAAAAGGTCATGTCACTTTTTTCAGTGCTGTTGTAACTTTGAATACTAAATGAACTATTGTAAGTTGAGGACTACCTGTATTTTGAGGGTGTCTTTTTTATTGAAAATTTTATAAAATTTTACAATATAAATCCCCCCCTTCACCAAACCCACCCTTCCACTCCCCCTCCCTCCCCCTCACTTCCCAGAGCCAATCACAGGGTTAACAATAAAGTAATCATACTCTAACTAACATTAATCAACTATTAAAATAACATATCTATAACCTCCTTTAACTCTCTTTTAAACAAATATACAGTTATTAAACAAAATAATAATAACATCACTTTAATAATTAAAAATAAAACTAAATAAACTATTCTGACCATTATACAACAAGAATACTCTAAAATTCACTCAAAAACCAAATGATATTTTTTGGTCCCATATTTACGCTCAATATAATCTATCCATCTTCTCCAAACCAAAATATATCTTTCTTGTGAATAGTCCTTCACATAAGCGGAGATCTTGGCCATTTCTGCTAAGTTTGAGACTTTAAGTGACCATTCTTCTATAGTGGGCAAACGTTCCATTTTCCAATGTTGAACTACTAGTAGTCTTGCAGCAGTTATAAGGTTCAACATCAATTCCATTTCTTTTGCATCCAAGTCTTCCATAATACCCAACAAAAATATCTGCGGTTTAAACGTTATCTTTTTCTTAAAAATATTTTGAATATTCCACCATATCTTAATCCAAAATGCTTTAACTTCCCTACATGTCCACCAAATATGAAAATAAGTTGCATCTAAATTTCCACATCTCCAACACTTAGGTTGTAAATTGGGATACATACAAGACAATTTTTGAGGATCCAGATGCCACCTATAAAACATTTTATAAAAATT
>NW_015415495.1:0-1671 GCF_001527695.2 Protobothrops mucrosquamatus | reverse complement strand
AAATGTTTTATAGATGGCATTTGGACCCTCAAAAATTGTCTTGCATGTATCCGAATTTGCAACCAAAATGTTGGAGATGTGGTAGTATGGATGCTACTTATTATCATATTTGGTGGACATGTAGGGATGTTAAAGCTTTTTGGATTAAGATTTGGTGGAATATTCAACAGATTTTTAAGAAAAAGATAAAATTTACACCACAGTTATTTTTATTGGGTATCATGGATAATTTGGATCAAAAAGAAATGACACTGATGTTGTATTGTATAACAGCAGCAAGGATATTAGTTGCTCAAAATTGGGAAAAAAAGATATTACCAACTATGGATGATTGGAGACAGAAAGTATCATATTTTGCAGAGATGGCAAAAATATCCGCGTACCTGAAGGATTATTCTCAGGAAAAATTTATCTCAATATGGAGAAGATGGATAGATTATATTCAGAGAAAGTATGAACTGAAAAATTATTATGGTGCTTTTGATTAAAAACTTAGAATAAAAATAGGTATATTATATAATATAACTAAAAAAAATTTTTTTTGTTATAATTTAATGTTATTTTAGAGTCATAGCAATTTTGTACTAGTGTGTAGTAATAATGAGTAGTTTTGAATAGATTTGGATTATTGTGTGTTTATTTCCTAGATTAGCTTTGGGAAGTCTTGGGGGGGGAGGGGGGAAAAGGGTAGGTTTGTATTATAGATTTATATGTATGATTTTTTAAGGAGGTGCCCGGTGATACCCCAACTGCACTGACGGGATGGTTGAGGGAGAAAGGGAGGTAGGAAAGAGGGAGGAAGGAGGAGTGGCGGTAGGAAGGGAGGAGGAAGGTGTAGGCAAGTGAGAGGGTGGTGCAGGAGGGGGACACCGGACACGTCCATGAACGTACTGATTAGTGTTGATTCTTTTTTTTGGTTGATATTGTGATAAAAGATTTATGTTTTTGTTTTTCAATGAAAAATCAATAAAAAATTTATTTAAAAAAAAAAAAGAAGCCTCCCCCACACGAATCCGAGCAGCAACCAGAGCTACCCGGACAGCAATCACCCCCACGAAAGCCTTCAAACACGGCAATGGCAGAGAGACCCAGGCCACCTACAGGCCCATCATTTAAGTGTTTTCGATGTGGACAAAAAGGACATCGAGCGGCCACCTGTCCAGTCCCCTACCCCTGACTGCAGAGCAGACCAGAACCAGCAATGAGAAAGAAACCTGCTCAGCGGCTAACGAGAGAAAAATCCAACCGGCTCACACAGGAACCTGTTGCCCAGATTATACCCCCCACGCAGGAGAACGCCGAGACTCCAGGTGGACCCGCCTCTGCTCTACCCTCCTTTGACAGCGACGATGAAGGAGGGAACGACCCAATGGTGAATTGACAAATCCCTCCTTTTTCACTGGCCGCCAAACTTACAATCCCTAAGTCTGGGGCACAAATAGACTTAAACGTGCTGATTGATTCTGGATGCACCCGTTGCATTATTAGTCTGCCGTTTGCCATGAAGATGGGCATACGGGCAAAACAGCTTTCCAAACCTGTGAGGTTTGAACAAGCCGATGGCTCCCTGATGGGAGGGACTCTTGTCACACAAGTAACTGAGCCCTTACGCCTAGAAATAGGTGCGCACTGGGAGTTTATTCGCTTCCTAGTGGCTCCAAAAATGACTGA
>NW_015415494.1:0-1671 GCF_001527695.2 Protobothrops mucrosquamatus | reverse complement strand
GCCAATGCAGGCCTAGGCTGCATTAACAGAAGGATAGAATCAAGATCATGTGAAGTGTTAATACCACTTTATAATGCCTTTGTAAGACCATACTTGGAATACTGCATCCAGCTTTGGTCGCCACGATGTAAAAAAGATGTTGAGTCTCTAGAAAGAGTGCAGAGAAGACCAACAGAGATGATCAGGGGACTGGAGGCTAAAACATATAAGGAACGGTTGCTGGAATTGGGTATGTCTTGTTTAATGAAGAAAAGGACGAGGGGGGACATGATAGCAGTGTTCCAATATCTCAGGGGCTGCCACAAAGAAGAGGGAGTCAAGTTATTTTTCCAAAATACCTGAAGGCAGGACAAGAAGCAACGGATGGAGAGAAGCAATCTAGAACTAAGGAGAAATGTTCTGACAGTTAGAACAATTAATCAGTGGAACACCTTGCCTCCAGAAGTTGTGAATGCTCCAATATAGGAAGTACTTAAGAGGAGATTGGACAACCATCTATCTGAATAGTATAGGGTTTCCTGCCTGAGCAGGAGGTTGGACTAGAAGACCTCCAAGGTCCCTTTCAACTGTGTTATTCTGTATTCAGTATTGCTTGTGTTACCAAGATATTAGTTCAAGATGCTGGTGAAAAGTAAACAAAAAAATGCACAATGGTAGAACACTTCATCAGATTTAACAAATTTCTGATAGAAGTGGATTATAGGTCTTATTAAATCTTTGGACATAATACATTTGTTAGATTATAAAGTGTGATTTAGATTTATTCTTCTGGAAACTTTCTGACCTACCCAGTTATCATCTGTTACACACAAATCCTTGGGCCCACATAGATTCTTCTTGCTACTACAGGCCTCAACAATGACTGCACTAAACACTTGTTTTTTTCTATTCCTTATGTTAATAACTGTATGGTCTGCTTTTCCAAGTTGAATGCATTCTGACTTGAACAGCGTGGGCTTATCATGCCTCCCTTCCTTCTCAACATTCACAAATATCTTCAAAAACAGAAGAGATGTCAAATTATAAAGAAAAATCCAATAGCAGAATGGACTGATTTGTGAATCACTCTGTAGCCAATAACTTTTTTTAAAAACAAACAAACAAACAACCCAAATCTTAGGATTGTTTGTTTTTTCTATTAACTGGCAGTTCAGTTTTAACCCATCTCTGACAGGCTGGAACAATGTAGCCATGCAAAGACAAATGGAATACAGTATTTTACAGATTGTTTGATTAATTATGTGCCATAAGTTTTTCTAATCCCTAGCAACCACATAGATTTTCTCCATGATGATCTATATCCAACCTCTTCTTTCAAGTCACTGAATGATACATCAGATATCTATATCTATTCAAATAAATAAATTCACAATTAAATTTGTTGGGATGGTTGGAATTTCTTTTTTTTTCTTTTTTCTTTTTTGAAGAGAAAACAATACATTTATTTGGGGACCCTGACACTGTCTTTCAGCAAAATCTTTTTTTTAAAATCAATTTTATTGATTTTGGTTGGAATTTCTTTTAGTTCATTAAAAAAAATAGGCCATTTAAAATATGCACATTTCTTCATAGCTGGGAAAGAACTTGATAGTTGGGAAAGAATGTTGAACTGACAGTTTTGTCCATGCTTTAGTTTGTTTCCCATAGATTAATGAATTCTTCCAATTGATT
>NW_015415493.1:0-1671 GCF_001527695.2 Protobothrops mucrosquamatus | reverse complement strand
GTCTGTATTGTCTGCATCTCAAACTGTAGTGCAAATGGTTCCTGCAGTCTGCAGTGTTTTCTGGAATTCCAGAATCCAGAAAAGATTGCAGGGTTTAAACAAGGGATTATCCGTATTTTTGATTTCCTCGGGAATATCGGTTGTTGAAAAGCTCCATAGAGGTGCCTACTGTGGGAAAGAGACAACTTGCAAATCATAGCTGATTATGCATGAGAAAATCCACACTGGAGAAAAACTACACAAATACTCTGACTAGGACAAAACCTTTGGTAAAAACAGCTCGGTTGTGGTTCATGGAAAAAATAAAATAAATATTTTATTTACAAAATAAATCTGAGGACAAAAAAACAGATTGGATAAAATGGAATGTAGAGATGTTGAAAACATCAGAGAGAAAGGAAGTGATAAGAGAAGCAGAGAAGAAGAAAAAGAAAAAGATTTTCAAGAAACGTAGAAAGGCAAAAGCCTCATATAAAGACACTTTATTCGATTTACTTCTTATACCTACAGCAACAGTCCTGAATATATGGGAAAACTTTTTGATTCAGCAAAACACATTGATCAAGAAACATACTGGTCAAAGGAAAAGATTAAAGTGAACATTAAGAAAATAGATGATGGGAGCTACCAGAGAGAATATTTTAAAAAGAAACATTTGTTTGAATATGATTAAAGAAGTAGAAAAAATTTTGAACACATATGTCATTCTAAGAGGGATGAATTCCTTAAATAATACTTTATGTTTTCCCCCCTTTTTATTTTATTTCTTGATGGAACAACCTGCCTCCAGAAGCGGTGAATGCTCCAACACTGGAAGTTTTTAAGAAGAGACTGGACAGCCATTTGTCCGAAATGGTGTAGGGTTTCCTGTCTGAACAGGGGGTTGGACTTGATGACCTCCAAGGTCCCTTCCAACTTTATTATTATTATTATTATTAGTTTTAGATAATTAAAATGTGTTTGAATTTAGGAAAATTATAATGTATAAAAAAGAAAAAATGTTTTGAATAAGAGTTAAAGGATTAGATGACTAGACACATTAAATGGAATATTTAAATATATTTTTAATTATGGTTAAAAAGAATAAGATTTGGGGGATGAATATATATTAGCAGGAGGAATATATATATTAAGTAGTATTTTACTTTTTATGTTTCTTTACTCTTGCTATCCTTTCCATTTGTTTACTGTTTTTACGTATTCTTTAAGAAATGTAAAATTGTGGAGATGGATTATATGGGAAAAATGGATTTAAATCTTTAAATGTAATTAACTGTTGAGAAGATCTTAACCAGTAAGAATACTTTGAACTTCATGGGAGAAACAAATTTAAATAAGGACTGTAACAGGATATAAGATGAGGCAATGAGAACGATTAGATAGAAAAGAAATATTATATTGATGTGATCATTATTTCTAGGAATATTAGGAAAAAATCATATATGTAACTGTTATTTATCGAAATAATAAGAACTGTATTAATTCAAGGTTTGCAAAGAAGACATTTTGGGAAAAGGGAAAATCAACTAAATGTCCTATGTGGATTAAGGATGATAGAAACCAATTGTTAATGATTTTTCTTTATAAATGTAAACCCAGGAAACACACTGTTTACCAACTGTTAAGTGATTTATGTTTTAAAAATCAATAAAATATGTGATTTTAATGAAA
>NW_015415492.1:0-1671 GCF_001527695.2 Protobothrops mucrosquamatus | reverse complement strand
AGTATTCCCAGGAGAAATGTTTCCGGATTTAATTCGATTTGACATTTTGTTAAATCTTGTAGCCACCCTTGTATTTTAATCCAATATTTTTTCGCTTCAGGGCATAGCCACCAAGCATGAAAGAAGGTACCTTGACGATAATTACATTTCCAACAATTTGGGCTTTGGTTTGGATACATTTTGGCTAATCTTGCAGGGGATGTTCTCATCTTTTGATCTGCTGTGGTGATGACCTAATTCTGGAACCTTCTAACTGGAAGCACTGAAGGAAGTGGCATTTAATAGGATAAAGCCCCATTTTTGTGATGTTGTGCAATAAAGGGAATGTTTCATTTAATCTTTGCCACTTTGATTTAAATTTTAATTGGGGTTAAAACAGCAAGGCAAGCTTAGAACCGATAATGGTTAAATATTATGTCTGCACAGGGCGGCATGGTAAAAAAAACGTCACCCAGATGTTTGCTTGCTGTAACTAGCCAGGGAAAACATTTAAATTGTTCTTGACATATGTGGCACGTTATTGCAAAACCCTTTCCCCAATATAAGAAACATCATGCTTTTAATTCATTATGTGACCTTTGAAATGAAACAACTTTGGATCTGTGCTGTTTCCTCTAAATTGGGAGAGACAAGGAAGAAGTGGAATATTATTGTGTTTTATCTGGCCTTCCCAAAGGAAAGGAAAACTTGGTTTGAAAGGTACATTTTTCAGGGATTTGTCATATCTGCAATAGGCCCATTACCTTAAATATGTAAATTACATGCAGAGCGCATGCCTGCATCCATCTTTGGTTCTGTCAGCACAGCCCATAAGATCCCATTTGTCTAGAAGAATGCTTTTCTGAAAGATATGATTATTCTAGACTGCTGAACAAGTTGTTTTATGTGACTGGCATTTAAACAACCATGGTGTTTGGAAGAATGACATTTAGAGAAGTACTCTGCAGGAGTAATTTTTTTATGCGTATTGACAGGAAGGAGGGAATAGAAAAGAGAAAAATGGTTGGGGGCTGGGTTGTAGAAAAAAATTTGCTATTGCCAAATAGCATATGTGTATTGAAGCAAGACAGCACTAATTTAGGTTGAGTTGCCCCTACCTCCCTTACTATATTGGATTTTATTTGGGGTTTATCTTTTAACAATTTGACAGAGACACAACTTTAAAATTTGATTTAATTCGGTTTTATCGGGGGGGAATGTATTTATGTTTTGTTTTAAATATGTTGTGCGCCGCCCTGAGTCCCGCTGGGAGAAGGGCGGCATATAAATTAAATTTATTATTATTATTATTATTATTGACTTTGCTTATAGGAGGCTGCAGGGAGCATTGGAAATCATGATAATCGGAATACAGGAACACTGCATCTGCCACAATTTTGCAAATACAATGTTATAAAAATTTCATTGCCACTAGAGTGATGGGTCCCACATATTTATGCATTCTTTAAGATGGATTTTAGGTATTTTGATTAAAAAAAAATTGATGTATAATGCACCGTTTGGATTAACTTGAGGGTATAAACAGATAAACACAATGAGAATTTAATAATATAGAGATAGAAGGTTCTGGTCATATTAGACTGTACTACTTTTCTATCAAAGTATGACCCAACAGGTCACAGTGTTATCTAATGTTAATTAAATTTTAAGAGAAAAATAATATCTTTTAAA
>NW_015415491.1:0-1671 GCF_001527695.2 Protobothrops mucrosquamatus | reverse complement strand
TTATGACTCGTGGACTTCAACTCCCAGAATTCTTGAGCCAGCTTAGCTGGCTCAGGAATTCTGGGAGTTGAAGTCCACGAGTCATAAAAGAGCCAAGGTTGACTACCCCTGATATAAATTATCAGTTTACACTTTGTAATGGGTGCATTTATATACCTTATAGTTGTACGCAAGAAAAAATATGGTGGGAAAGTAAACCATGGTTGTTAAGTTTATCTTTAAAAACAATAACAGGCAAATAAAACCTTTACCGAAGACAGAAAACGAGTAGTAAGGTTTCCATATTCATTATTTGCAACTTTGTCTGTTAAAGTTATAATGATAATAAAACTGATTTTATTTTTAAAAGCATTTGGCTCCTGCTTTTTAGCCTGGATGGACCCACATAACTTTATAGTAATGACATGAAGACAATACTTATCCTTGAAATTGCAATCTTAAAACATCTGATATAAAAAAGGAAGCTGTCAGTTCTTAATATATTCCAGTTTCATAATAGTTAGCTGCTATGCAAATGGATGTTCAACGTGGCCTAATGGAGCTCCTACCTGGAAGATAACTGGTCCTCCTGTTTCAACTTCCTGGAGAGTTGTTCCTGATTACCTCTGTAACAACAAGAGTGTGTACAAGGGGCAGTTCCGTGAGATGATGATTCATCATGACATTCACTATTTTTATGAATTGAAGTTGGGAATCCCAGAGCACATTTCCAAAAATCCACAGTATTTGCAGAGGTAAATGCGTTTTTTGGATTTAGGACGTTTGAAGATGATATCCTGGAATTTTTCAGATGGGATGTATTCTTGTACTGAAGAAGTGTTTGGACTAGATGACCTATAAAATCCCTGCCAACAATATCAATAACCATTTTGAACAACCAAGTTTTCTCTTAAGAAATACAACAATGAAGTCATTCTTTTATGTTCGCTGGGACTTAAATATGCATAGAATGGAAGCTATAGATGCGTACATCTATAAAGTCATGGTTCAACTTTAACAATTTTTTAATAAATCACTGTTGGCATTGCAGATTGCACTAAAGCATAGGATATGGTTTATAAATCAGGAATTTTGGTTAAGCCAAAACCCCCAAAATTACATTATGCCTTTGCACAATGTGTGGCTCCAGCTACATACATTTTCCTTCTTCATATATTTATTTGGGACATAAATAGTGTGCCATTTTTTCAGGTCATCTATTGTACACTAGTATTAAAATCAAAAGAATTAGGATGACGTTTAGACTAAACAGACTATACAGATATCTTTAAGAAATAATAAGTCCAATTCCCACTCATTAGAAGGGGGGGGGGGAAATCCACAACATTTTAGTTGCTATGGTAAGAACTTCTAAACACAGGAAATTCCCTGGTTTTTAATTTTTCATCTGGTTATTTGCTGAAATGAGAGAGACATTTGGCAGAAAAGTGACTCTCCATGGGACTGATATTGCAGGTGTTTAATTGCACAGAGCAATCACTTGTCTGTGAAATAAGATTCTTAATGGCACTGCAGCTCCAATCAGCTCCAATCCGTGCTTCTTCATATGCAGAATAAGAATTACTGCTAAATCCAAAGGCAACTAAATGCTTTTAGACACACTGCAGGAAATATAAAAGTGGTTTCCTGATTAATATCCAATAATTGAAGGTTATCGCACTGCCTTATGTC
>NW_015415490.1:0-1671 GCF_001527695.2 Protobothrops mucrosquamatus | reverse complement strand
AGCGGAGAAAGAACTCCACAACCCCCAGTTCCCGTACACCGTAATGAGATCTACCAGGCTCTGGGAAGGCAGGGGCCCACAAATCAACAAACCCCCCTTCAATCCCCTATATGAGGGAAAACAAACGGGGGGAAAAGCAAATGAAAGGATAGGAGTAAACAATTGAGGAATAGAGGGAAAGGTAGAAATATCCAAAAAACTTAAATAAAACCTGAGTCTGGAGAGCAGAGAAACAACACGCCTTGTCTGGGTAAGACTAAGTCTGAACTGGGCATGTGCGGCCAGGCAGGAGGCGTGGCTATCGCAGACTTAGTCTTATTGGGTACAAGGGACTTCAGGAAACCCAATCAAGTGGATTATCCATCCCTCATGCTGGAGAACGCAGATAACCACCTGCTCCGCTCTTTGCCTTGTCAGGATTCATTTCCAGTTTATCGATCTTTATTCAATCCATCACTGCATTTAGATTTTGAGTTAGGACATGTACAGCCTCTCTTGATTCAGGTGTTTTGGAAAAGTTATGAGTAATCTACAGTCAATGGTATCAAAGGTCACTGAAAAAAAATCAGATAGCAGAATATATTGAAGGTCCATCTTATTTTTATAAGCCATTCATTATGTTCCTGAATCAAGTTTGTGTGTGTATTAAAGTATACCACAAAAAGCAAAAACAAATCTTCAGATAAACAACAAGGAAAATTCCAACCAAATATTGGTCATGGCAAACTTCCCCTTAAAATGCATGAAGGAAATTTGCCAAACTCAGTGTAACAACAATGATTTATCAACTATACTTAGATGACGTCCTACAAAATGCAAGAACAGAAGCTAAAAGTTTCAATACATTTTCCATGAGAACTGCTTCCAAGTCATAACATTTTGGTAACAATTTTCTCTGGCAACAAATTAGTTCTATTTCAGTATTTTTATATTAATAGTTAAAAGTAGGAGAAGCAGTTTAAGTTGTGTTGAGAGGAGAAATAAAATTTATCTTGAAGAAGAATGGCCACCCTCAATGAGAGACTAACTTTACATGGTTGTTGGGCTTATGTGCTCTGAGGAAGATGAGAGCTATGCCAGAGGTTCAACCATACTGGACAGATCTCATCAGGAGTCAGACAAAGACTGTCTCTCCCACAAAAAATATAGGGAAACAGAGACACATACCGGCTTGGTCATCGCCCATAGAAAATCAACAAGAACTCTTTTAGGTGTTGGAATTCTTGGATATCCAGTCAAGAATGGTCTATAGGACTCAGAATTGTTGGCTGAACAATCAGGACCAGAAGCTGGTTTACCCATCGCAAATAAACAGAGATATAAAAGAAAGAAATAATGATCTATTGTTACAGATCAAGCCCAACAAGAAGCAGCAGAATTGGAAGAATTGCAAAGGTCTACTCAGGGAAAAGAAAAGAAAGCCTTGCCAGAAGCAATTCAGATTATACAGGCAAATCAGGGGGAGTTGGCAGTAAAGGATGCCAGGACAGTTTTCATTGCAAAATCAGACACGTCTGCCTCAGAAAGAACAAAACTCTCTAATTAAAGAAAAATTGAAACAAAGAATCACTAAGCATGTAGAATAGCACAAAAACATCAAAATAAGATTGCCTGCCTTGAAGCTTGTTCCAAAGAAACACTTAGCACAGGGATTAAAAAATAACAATATGG
>NW_015415489.1:0-1671 GCF_001527695.2 Protobothrops mucrosquamatus | reverse complement strand
CTTTTGTCCGAGTTGCGGAAAGACTTTCTCTAAAAAAAAGGTGAAAGTGTTATTCTCCAAGCTGATTCTTCTGTCTGGTTTTTTCCTGCCGCTTGGTTCAGAGCGTGGAGCCATCGCTGCTTTTCCTCCGACGATTCCTTAAGGATCCACAAGATTTAGGGTTAAAGATCTTGGCTTCCCTTCAGGTTATTGACTTGGCAAAAGGGAGTGCCAGCAATATGAGAAAAGAGGTCACAAATTACAGATACGTCCTCTTAAAGCTTTCCTGGAAGAATTTGAAGATTGGATTCTTCCTGGCCAATTTTACAAGATGAGACCTTCCCGATATTTATTTGTTTGTTTGTTTATTTATTTACTTAGCAGATTTATATAGCCGACAACATGTCTCCGGGCCTCCTACAAACACATCAAAACCATAAAACTCTCAAACATAAATTAAAAAAAATACACCAGGAAACAGAAAAACCCAAAATAGCAAGAGAACAACCGTCAGCTGACACCACAGGTGAATGGACCTGATCAGGCAGGGAGATGTTATCCCTCAGAAGACCCATCCCTGCCCAGTGAAGGGCTTTCAAGGTCAAATCCAGCATCTTGAATTGCACCTGGCCACCAATGCAGCTCGTGAAACCGAGACGTCATGGTGGGATTCAAATATGCGAACAACCGGTTCTCTGCGTGGATGCCGCTTCCGGAAGTCCGTTCTGGGCTTGGGCAACCAAAAATTAGCTACCGGTTCTGCTGACGTGGTGCGAACCGGCTGAATCCAATTACTACATCCACCCTTGAAGTTCTTTTACTGGTTTCATCTATCAGAACCATGACACTAGGGATGTCCATAACTTTTTCCCCACAGCTACATTCTGCACCATTGGAAGCTTCCAGATACTCTCCAAGGGTAGCCCCATGTAGAGCGAATGGCAGGCATCCATTCTAGAGGTGACCAGATATCCAGGACAGGAGAGTCCCTGTCTCTGATTACGTTGGCCAGATTGTGGGTTGTTACCCTCTGAGTAGTAGTAGTAGTAGTAGTGGGAGTCAAGCTATTCTCCAAGGCGCCTGAAGGCAGGACGAGAAGCAATGGGTGGAAACTGATCAAGGAGAGAAGCAACCTAGAACTAAGGAGAAACTTCCTGACAGTTAGAACAATTAACCAATGGAACAACCTGCCTCCAGAAGTGGTGAATGCTCCAACACTGGAAGTCTTTAAGAAGAGACTGGACAGCCATTTGTCCGAAATGGTGTAGGGTTTCCTGCCTGAGCAGGGGGTTGGACTAGATGACCTCCAAGGTCCCTTCCAACTTTATTATTATTATTATTATTATTATTATTATTATTATTATTATTATTATTATTATTATTATTATTATTATTATTATTATTATTATGAAGAAGGAGGAGGAAGAGGAGGAGGAGGAGAAGATAACAAAATACAAAGACCTACAAATAGAAATAGAAAGACTGTGACAAAGGCAAGCAAGGGTAGTACCAATAGTAATAGGCGCCTTGGGTGCAATCCCAAAACAACTGGAGCACCACTTGAACACCATCATCGGCATTGACACATTCGCCATGAGTCAATTGCAAAAGGCGGCCTTACTAGGAACCGCTTCCATCCTGCGACGGGATCTGTAATACCATCCAACATCCACATCTGCCTATCCCAGGTCC
>NW_015415488.1:0-1671 GCF_001527695.2 Protobothrops mucrosquamatus | reverse complement strand
GGGAGAGAAGCTATCAAAGCTTGGTTCTCTCCAAAGTTTTAACCCAAAATATTTCCTTCTTTATACATCCCTTGTCCCGGCCGCCACATCCCTCCTCTTTCCCCATTGGCTGAGGTACTATGAGGTTACACTCTTTCCGACCGCCTCCTACATATTTCCTGCTACATACTAAATCATACATCACATGTACATTAAAATTAGGAGATAATTTATGCAAGGTGTGTCAGTTAATATTAATGAATTAATTGCGCATGCTCAGTTGCCTGAGTTCTGGCCCCCTTTTTTATGACTTCTTAGAAAAATAGGTTCTTTCCTGTTTTGCTAGTTATCTTCTATTACAGATGTTTTCTTCTTCCTTTTCCCACTCTTAAGACCCAGCTATTTTTGCCTACATATTTCCTTTACATCCTTTCTTTATGTTAACCTTGCCTCTTTCCCACCATAGCTTCTCTACTCAGAAAATTTCCACTGCAGCAAATTCAATTTTAAATTTCTCTTTCAATATTAAAATTTGAAGACCTTTCTTTTACTTCTATCAGGCTCTTCCATTAAAGGTCACATAAAAAAAAACACCCATTTTTTAAGTCTAACTCTGGCCTTCCTTTTGTGCCAAACAGGCTTCCATAGCAGTGCCTTTAAATCCTCGGGAGGATCTCCCTTCATTCCTGCATATATCATTTGGCGAAATTTGGTACAGCAAGTGGTATTTTTTTTCTGACTGGGAGACTTGTGAGACTAAGATTCGTCCTTGACATTATCAAAAAAGATAAGAACCTGAAACAGCTGGGTGGTGAAAATAACTCTCTATAGTGGAGGTGGACATTTATTGAATTGCTTTCAATTTCTTCAGGCATCAGAGTCATCTTCAATGACTATCTGTACTTGCTTTTACTGCCTGACCAAATTCCTTACTGAAATAAACAAAAACTCTGTGGACATCAGTTTTGCACCTTCTACGTCTCTGTATTAAATATTATCCTGCATCCAAGTATACATATACAGTAGGAGGTTTTTTCCTGCAGGTGAACGTATGCAAATCTTCCACTGTGAAAGGACTATACATATCTGAAGCTTTGAAAATAAATGGGCGACTAAAAAAAAGCCCACATATACACACTCACATATACATGCATGCACAATTTCCAAGGTACATAAAAATATATGGCACTAGCCAAGGTGACGTCTGCAATGAATCACAGTCAAATGTTTTGGCTTCTTCTTTCAAAAATGACACTGATTTCACCATGAATTGAGAGAGCAATACAGGTAGTCCTCGACTTACAACCACAATTGAGCCCAAAATTTATGTTGCTAAGTGAAACATTTGTTAAGTGGGTTTGCCCCATTTTACGACTTTTCTTGCCGCAGTTAAGTGAATCATTACATTTGTTTAGTAACGTAGTTGTTAAGTGAATCTGGCTCCCCCATTGACTTTGCTTGTCAGAAGGTCACAAAGGGGGATCACATGACCCCAGGACACTGCAACCATCATATATATGAACCACTTGCCAAGCATCTGAATTTTGATCACGTGCTGGCATAAGTCACTTTTTCCAGTGCCGTTGTAACTTTGAATGGTCACTAAATGAACTGTTGTAAGTCGAGGACTACATGTAATGTTAAGGCAGGAGGAGAGTGGAGAAGTAACATTTAATCAACAGTCTTATTATT
>NW_015415487.1:0-1671 GCF_001527695.2 Protobothrops mucrosquamatus | reverse complement strand
TGTATTCTTTAGCAGAAATTCTTAAGCCTTTAATCATTGTAGAATCTCTAATTCTGGATAGTAGAATTTCTAGTGACAATACAAATAGTAAAGGAGAGAGTGGACAACCTTGTCTAGTACCTTTTTGTATATCTATAGGCTCTGTCAGGTCTCCATTTATAATTATTTGGGCAGTCTGTTTTTGATATATCGCCTTTATGGCTGTTTTAAATTGATCTCCAAAGTTCATATAATCCAGCATTTTATTTAGAAACTGCCATTCCAATTTGTCAAAGGCCTTCTCCGCATCAAGAAAGATAAAAGCCGAAGATATTTGATTATTCTTGTCCAAATATTCCAATAGATTTACAATTTGCCTAATATTATTCTTCATGTATCTCCCAGATATGAAACCAGTTTGATCTTCATGTATATAATGTTGCAATATCTGCATCAGTCTATTGGCCAAATTTTTTGCAAAAATTTTGTAATCCACATTCAGCAAGGAGATAGGTCTATAATCTTTAAGTTCCAAAATTTCTTTGTCATCCTTCGGTATCAAAGATATAAAGGCTCTTGTCCAAGACTGAGGTATTTGTTTTCCCAACATAATTCTATTGAATAAAATTTTTAAAGGTTGTAACAATATAGCTGACAATGACTTATAATAAGTTGCTGTTAAACCATCCGTCCCAGGGGCTTTACCAACTTTCAATTGTTTAATTGCATTTAAAATTTCATCTGTTGTAATCTCTTCATTCATAATTTTCTGCTGCTCCAATGTAAGTTTATATATAGGTGAAGATTGTAAATATTTATCAATATCTTTACTATTTATAGTCTCTGAAGAATATAAATGCGAATAAAATTCAGTAAATGCCTTTTTAATCATTTCTTGTTGGTGAATTTCACGATCTTTGACCAAAACTTTAGATATAAGCCTCGCTTTTTGTCTCTTACGTATTTGGTAGGCCAACCATCTCCCTGGTTTGTTTGCATTAGCAAATGTATTATGTTTAATATACTTCAAGTTGGTGGCCACCTGATCAGCAATTAATAAGTTGAATTGATCTTTAAGCATTTTAATAGAATTTTTTAAGTTAATATCTGTTGGTCGTTGTAATAATAATTTTTCCTTCATCCCAATTTCTTTTTCCAAGTTAAATCTAGTCTGTATTTGCTTGCGTTTATAGGCATTATTCATAGCAATTAATATTCCCCTTAGATAAGCCTTGCCAGCATCCCAAACAATATTTATAGAAGTTTCCTTGTTCATATTAAGTTGAAAGAACTCTTCCATAGATTCCTTCAAAGCCTTAACTTTATCCTCGTAATTAAACAAATTTTCATTTATTCTCCAAGATTTCCTCTTTGTTTTTTGACCAATCTCTATCCAAACCATACTATGATCAGTCAAAGTTCTAGAGAAAATTTTAGTTTTGTTACAGTCAATAAGTAAATCAGTCGATATCAGAACAAAATCAATCCTTGAAAAAGAGTCATGTCTATGAGAAAAAAAAGTAAAATCACGTTCATTGATATGTTGTGATCTCCAAACGTCCATCAATTCTAAATCATCTTTCATAGCAAAAAAGGACTTAGGTAATCTGGAAAGGGTTACATCCTTGGAAGTTGTTTTTTTATCTTTTAACGTATCCAGAACCCCATTCCAGTCTCCCATAACAATCAAAG
>NW_015415486.1:0-1671 GCF_001527695.2 Protobothrops mucrosquamatus | reverse complement strand
CCCCCCCCCCCCGCTTGTCCGCTATTTTTTGGAAGCAGACCTGGCAACCCTAATTTTTGGGAAAGAAAAAAAAAGTTTATTCCCTGATGTTCTCTGCATGTGCATCTTATACATCTCAGTTGCAAACCTATTTAAATGTCTATTTCAACTTTTTTTTCTTCTCAGGGTCATGGGATCCTAATTTCTAGTATTATGGGGTTAAATTAGTTTAGATTTTTTGTTGTTGTAGGGAACATATGTCTACTTTCGGACACCTTTGGTTGACTTTTTTTTTTTTAACCCTCAGCCTTATACTTTTGTTTTTGAGACAGTTGTTATTATACCAGTTTGGTTTACCAAAAGAATTCTAAAATATTTGCGGGGGGGGGGGAGTTGCTCCAGTATGCATCATTTTGCTCTTGCTTAAACTGAAGTTCACTTGCCATTTTTGTAAACCGTCCATATAATATGAATGGCAAATGGAATTCAATATAATTGAGTTCAAAGCCATGTAGGACACTATAAAGAAAACCCACAGGATAGAGCTGCCTTGGACTTGATAACTCTAAAGAAGAAACATGAATGCTTTGGCTTAACAAAATATCAGCAACAGAAAAAAGGGGCCATTCCCTGGCCACCCCTATTATTATAAACACCAGCTGCTCTTTTGCCTCTAGTGGCTTCTATAGGGACCAGCTGGCCAACCGAGGCACATGGCAAAAAGGACGCGAAAAGAGACCACCTGTTCACCCATTTTGAAGAGGGCCATTTCTTTTTCTTTACAGTTTGGGGACATGTGTATTTGTAATAAGCGGAATTGTTATTATCCTTACTTACTCTTACGAGGCAGAGACAAGCAACATAAAGTGGAAATAAATAGGCAAGTTATATGATTAAAAGCCATACATTATGTTCTGTATCACTTGCTAGTTGTACTACTTTGGCCTGCAAGTAGAAGATACTACAGTGTGTGTATGTTCCCCTCTTTATATATATATTAATCTATGCACATGAAAATAAATATACCAGAAGAAATTCAAATCTAGACTTTGATTGATCTGCTAATTATGGATTAAAAAGAAAGGTATTTTTAAAAAAGGAAAAGGGATCACTGGAAAAATGTGAAGTCCTTTACCGATACTCTAAGAAACTAGAACAGTTTAATTTTCTTTGTAAGATTGCTATTCTATACGTATTTATTTTCTTGGATATTCCACTAAACCTAGCAGGATTATCCTTAGGACAGCACTGTAAATATTATGGGTGGCAAGTAAACATTCCCTGTAGAAAACCCAAAAATTCCTACAGAACCTATTTAGCCTGACTTATAGAATTATTTTGTTCTTTCACTATTACCATATCTACACTGCCAGCCTATAATATTGTATATTATTGTATAATATTGTATAATATTGTAATATTCCTGCATTATAATGTAAATGTGAACTTCACATTTTCTATAGTTCTACTGTGTGACAGAAACACACAAAGAATGAATGACTAATTTATTTCTGCAAATCCTAGTGTTCCCTTTTGCAAATTCCCAGCTGAGAACTATTTCAGAAGAAAAGACTAAAAGGAGGGGGAACTTCAATTTTCCATTGCAAGTTAATAAATGAAACCATCCAGGTTAAAAGGCATCCATTCTCCTTGAGAAATGAAGTTTAAAGAAGTAGTTTATTAATATAGTTG
>NW_015415485.1:0-1671 GCF_001527695.2 Protobothrops mucrosquamatus | reverse complement strand
GACTGACTGCATTCCCTTGGGAACCACAAGTTAAGATCTCAAGGATTCTAGGGGACATCAGGTCTGTGCCAGGTCCTGCAGTGCAAAGTCTCCAGACTCAAGCCCCTCTTGACCCCTCCTTCCAGTCTAACTGGAGATTCCATCACAGGTATAAAGTAGTAACCATCAAATATATGTGTGTGTGTGTGTGTGTGTGTGTACACACATATACACATACATACATACATACATACATACATATTTGTGTGTGTGTATACACATATACATATACATACATACATCTTATCTGTTGGGTGAGGCACCCCGTCTACCAAATATAAATCAGTCTGTTCTGCGTTTCGCTCCAATCTAGGAGCATGTTTTGCAGGCAGACCTCACATACTGTGAACACTATAAATTCAAAATTTTGTGGCTGACAAAGAGTTAGTGGGAGACTAGTATAGCTATTTCAGGCTCATTAGCCCTCATCAGCTAGTCACACCCTTCAGGGATTTGAACCTGGGCAGTTTGCATGTTAGGCAGCTGTATTACCCTTTTGAGCCACAGGTTCCCCCTTACTCCTGTCAGCAGAAACCAGGGAGGATATATATCTTATCTTTTGGGTGAGGCACCCAGTTTACCAAATATAAATCAGTCTGTTCTGCATTTCGCTCCAATCCAGGAGTATGTTTTGCAGGCTGACCTCACATACTGTGAACACTATAAATTCAAAATTTTATATATATATAATATTTTATTACAAAATATTTTGAGTTTTTAAGCTGAAATGATAAATGTTTTTAAATAAATAAAGGGATATTCATTTATTTTCTCTGATGCTAAGATTTGTTTACTAGATCTTTTTTTTGTTTACTAGACCTTTTTCCTATATAGATTTGTTTACTAGATCTTTTTCCTATATAACAATATTTGTTAGCAAGATAGTTTTTTGCTCTCGTTGATTAGGGCCACCCTTTCTTAATTAACACTCTCCCATTATTCTTCTTAAATAATTCATGAACATCCTGGAGATATCTAAATATCTTATAAATGGACAATGATTAATCTCCAACTCACACCCATTTTCTTCCAAAGGAAGTAGAGCCTTGTAAACCATTTCTACTGTTTTTATTTCATTTATTTGTTTAACAAATTTATTTAGCCTTACAATTCACACACAGAGACTCCACAAGTTTTATCACTTCAATAATTTTACAAGACTGTTTTTATGTTCTGCTGTTAAGATTAACTTTGCTGAGATCATCTAAATTTACAACAAGCTTTTTTATTGTTTAAAGCAATAAGATTAAAAACATTTAGAAGTCAGTCTAATTTAATCTGTTATTAAAACATTATTAGCAATTCATTCCACTTGGATTAAGCAAGGTAACCAGATGATAAGATTGGGAACTATGGATTATCACTAGCTAGGTACAAATGATTCACTCAAAATACAAATGATTTTACACAGTATAAGTCACTATATTATATTCTTAATAATAATAATAATAATAATAATAATAATAATAAATTTAATTTATATGCCGCCCTTCTCCCAGCGGGACTCAGGGCGGCGCACAACATATTTAAAACAAAACATAAATACATTCCCCCCCGATAAAACCGAATTAAATCAAATTTTAAAGTTGTGTCTCTGTCAAATTGTTAAAAGATAAACCCCAAATAAAATCC
>NW_015415484.1:0-1671 GCF_001527695.2 Protobothrops mucrosquamatus | reverse complement strand
TCCTTCTCTATTTTTGTTCTTCCTTTGTGGTTTCTTCTATTTTTGGATTCTGAACTTTTTTTTTCCTGAATAAAAGCATGATGGAACAACAGCTCCACCTCCAGGAACATCCTTCTAAGATTTAGTGAAGGAAAGAGTTTTTGCATGAGTTAAGGTAAGATTTTCAGCGTTGTGTATCTCCAGTGCAATAATAGACATCCGGTGTCTTCTGTCCTTAGATCATTCATTTGCAGATAGAATTGAGATTTGCTTTTTAAGGCAGAGAATGTCCCTCTGATAGGTGGAGAACAGTGGTTGATTGTTTCTGTTGAATAGTGAGCCAACCATTCCGGACCCTTCCCTGGAAACTGTCTGATCCAAAGCAGGCCATAGTTATTTATGTCAAATCCTTTTATAGAACAGGTGAGTCTTGTGGATTCTCCTGCTCTTTTTTGTACTGGACAAGACTGAGTGAGAGTGACTTATGAATCCCCATCTGGAAAGGAAAGAGGCAGATAGATTACTTTAATGAAGGATCAAAACCAGTAGAATCAAGTGATATCCCTGTCTAAAGCAATCTTCTCACAATTTAACTCTTTATTAAAGAACTATTTTTTTATTTTAAAAAAAGTCAGAAAGATTTACATGGTGGTGTTGTGAGGAACAATAACATGTTGAAGAGCCATAGCATTGTGGTGAATGGAAAACTTAATAAAGCTGTGATGACTAACATAGGCCGAAAAGAAGTCCTTTTTCCTTTTTTTTACATTTTTTATTGGTTTTTTTCATACAATTCAGTAGTACTTGGTGAGATCATGTGCCTGTAGAGAGTGAGGCATCATCAATATGGAGATCATACCCAGAGATACAGTATATCTCTGCCCCCATCCATCCAAGTGAAGCTGTTGAGGTTCTGTTCTAGGGCTGTGAGGATCTGGAGGGGGTAGAACAGGTTGCAGCTCAACGCTGAGAAAAGTGAATTATTCTGGCATCTGGCTATCGGATCTAATAAACCGAGTCTTTACATTTTTTATTCTGGATAGAGTAGCATTGCCCTGTTTGGACTTAGTGAACAATCTGATGTTCTGAACTCAGCTTCTGATTGATGAAGATTCAACAGCTATGATCATGGGGGCCTTTTTCTATTGGGAAGCAGTATTACCAATTGCTGGACTGGAACAGCATGCTGATTACTGACCTCTCATTTGGAGTAGTTCAATGAATTCTACATGGAGCTGCCCTTGAAGACCATCTGGGAACCAGAGTTATGTGTGCATCTCTTTAGGCCCACTTAACACTGCTAGTTTGTGAGTTGCATTGGCTTCCAATAGGCTCTTGTTTTGATTCAAGGTGCTGGTTATCACCTTTCAAGCCTTACATGTCATAGAAAGGGGTAACTTGTGGGACCACTTTATTCCAAGAACACCTGCCTGCCCCACTTGCTCCCATAGTAAAATCATGCTCCATATTTCCCCTGTTAAACTTTCACACATAGCTTGCAGAGCATGGAAAGCAATCTAGTTGCCAGCTGCCATTCAAAAACAACAAATGACTAAGGATTCATTTTAAGGAAGAGAGGTTTTAGGCTGCTTGAACAAAGCATTTTTTTCACTGTGTGTCTTGCACAGTAATAAGTACCGGTGTCCTCAGGCTTTAAACCAGTCAATTGAAGGAACACCTGGTTTTTGGACG
>NW_015415483.1:0-1671 GCF_001527695.2 Protobothrops mucrosquamatus | reverse complement strand
TTCAATTAATTGTCATATATCAATAATCACATTCAAGTAACAGACAATTTGGGATGAAAGTTGGTCAATTATTGTATGTAATTTATGCTTTAAGGCATGGATGTCCAACCTTTGGCTTGCCTGGGCCACACTGAGTGAAGATGAATTGTCTTGGGCCACATATAAAATATATAATATAGTTAATGTATATAAATCACACAATAATATTAAAAGTTTATGATCTTATCACATTACTAGCTGTCCAGGGCCACATGTGGTCCGTAAACTGCAGGTTGGACATGTCTGGCTTAAGATTAGGTGGATGAGACTAAATCAAGTTTGGACAAAAAATAGGTCCTCTTTTCTTGGACCTCCCCATGTTCCTTTTACTTTCTGATTGCTTCCAGCCTTCTTCTTCTCCCCCCTTGGTAGAAAACCGTAAAGAAAGAGCACTTTTTATGCAAAAAGTGATATGACCTCTTGTAAAATGCTTTTAAAGTTAGATTGTAGGGTACATGAAATTAGATTAAATATAAATGCTATTGCTAAAGGCTGTTCACCAATGTCTAAATGGAGAACTTTGCTTCTGTTTTGCATTTCATGATATACAATGGGCTATTATTCAAATTTTTCCAGTGCATGTTTATATTTTTCTCTGTCCCTGTGTGTCTTATTATTTGTCTCCATGTGCACATATATGGTATCTTTATTGTTGGATTTTGAGCTGAAATCTAAGACAATTAAAAAAACAGAATCATTCAGCTATTAGCACATACCCATGGGTAAAAAAAACACTACTAGATTGAGCAATTAGGGCTATGCAAACCACTTGCAGGTAGTCTCAAATTCTCCTGCAAAAGTGTTTTGTGGGTTGCACAACCCTAATAGCAACGTATTCTTTAAAAAGCCAAAGTCAAAGTTTTCTGTCTCTTAGTTAAGGAACAGCTACATGATATTTCTTTTGGTTACAGTATCTATTAGCCTTTCTCTACATTCAATAACCGAGTGACTTCCCTCACAGCATCCTCTTTAGCTTTGCTTCCAGCATCAATTGCAATAATTTGTTTAGTTTTATAGACTCTTGCTGTGGGCAAATAGAGTCATTCAGACAAATTATTGATGTCTTTGTACATCAGCAAACTGGGGAGAAAAACAGATTGATGAGAATAATGATCATGCTTATAAACTGTGCACAGACAGAATTCGCCCATTTTTATACTTGCCTCGCTATGGTTCTTTTCAGATGCTTCCATGAACAAAGCGGGAGCAGACTGAACACAAATGAAGGAAAGATCATGCATGCAGCCTCATCTCCACCATCTGACTTTCACACACTTATCTTGGAGATCTAAAAAAAAAATAGATAACATATTCTGCCTTGAATGCAAATTTATGTCTCCATGTAACCCCTAATAGATCTTATAATGAATCTGAATACCGGTTTTTAACAAGCTTCTAAGTTCTCAAATATTCAAGAATAGGGCTAGGTTTATTCTAAGGCTAAATAGGCATTAAAGCTTAGGGGGTACAATGCTGCCCATACTTCTACGTCATTTTAAACATGCAAATCCTTGCATCAGTGGGAAGGGGCATCCTCAGCCAATGTGGCCCATGGGCAGATTCCCTTGCATCAGTTTAAAATGACATTTAAAAACAACCACTGGGGCAGCTGATCTGATCTGATTAATCTGT
>NW_015415482.1:0-1671 GCF_001527695.2 Protobothrops mucrosquamatus | reverse complement strand
GACGTTTCGACGAAGTCACATTCGTCATCTTCAGGCTGGTGTCTTCAGCTTCGTGCTCCTAAGAGTGGTCAGCTTCGTGTCTTCAGCTTCGTGCTCCACTCTTAGGAGCACGAAGCTGAAGACACCAGCCTGAAGATGACGAATGTGACTTCGTCGAAACGTCGCCAAGGTACTTTTAATTCTACGCGGGAGAAAACCCGAATAACTAAAGACCTACATACAAACACCCGCGAAAACCTCAGAAAACAAATATATATATATATATATATATATATGGCTAGAAATAGAGCTAAAAATCCGACTCTTGGGTACGTCCATGTTGTATCAAAATAATTGCGATCACCAAGAGTAGATGAAATGTTTATAAACAATTAAAAAGTTTAAAAACAATTTAAAAACAATTTAAAAGCAATAAAACATTGTTAAAATTTATCGGCAACCGAGCTTTCGTCGGACTCTCCCGACATCATCACCGACGAAAGCTCGGTTGCCGATAATTTTAACAATGTTTTATTGCTTTTAAATTGTTTTTAAACTTTTTAATTGTTTATAAACATTTCATCTACTCTTGGTGATCGCAATTATTTTGATACAATATATATATATATATATATATATATACGGGCAGCATTTTAGTTTTTTCTCGGTTTAAAATTTTCCTCTTGCTATCTTCTTTGATACACTGCTTCAGACAGGAAGGCGGTGCAGAGAGTGGTGAGGACGGTCGAAAAGATCATTGGCAGTTCCCTCCCTCCCATCCAGGACATAGCGCAGAAGCGTTGCTTGAGCAGGGTCCGTAAGATTATCTGGGACACTACACACCCTCTCCACGATCTGTTTTCCTTGTTCGCTTCTGGGAGGAGGGGGCTACGGGGTATCCGTAGCAGAACATCCCGATTCAGCCAGAGTTTCATTCCATACAGCATTAACCTTGCAAACTCTCAAGCTTCCTCCTTTCGTTATATATTCAAGATGGACAGTATTTAATATTTATTTGCTACGTATATGTAGAGATGTGGGTCTATACATATGTTGTTCATAATATGTTTAGGTGTGTGTCATGTATGTGTTTTACTTTTGAGAGCGGGCAACTAAATTTCATTTTTGATGTGTGCCATTGTGCCCACAGTATAAAAATGACAATAAAGGTTATCTTATCTTATCTTATTATTCCAGGGGTGTCAAACTGCCGGCCTGCAGGCCGGTTGCATCATACGGAGGCCGCGCCCACGTGACGTGGCGAGTTTTGACACCCGTGCATTATTCCAATGTGAAGGCAAGTAAAGAAAGAGAGCTCTCAAGATCCCTTTCCATGTGGCACCTTTACTTTTGCATTGGGAAAACCTTACAATGTGTGACATGATTAATGCTGAATTTGGGGGGGGGGCTTTGCCTTTAAAATTAAGCATGTGGTATGAACCCGGCCTGTAAATGAAGTGTTTTTTGGAACAATAAAAATGCATTTAAGCTACATACAAACATTTATCCATAAAGTCTAACTCAGTGATGGCGAACCTTTTAAGAGACCGAGTGCCCAAAAACTGGCCCCGCCCCCTCTCCACCCCTGCCGTGCCCCTGCTCCGCCCCCACCCCGTCCCCCACCCCGCCTGCTCGCAGGGCCATTCACTGCCTCCAGGGCCTGCCATAGATCGCCCAGGCAGCCCAGCAGCG
>NW_015415481.1:0-1671 GCF_001527695.2 Protobothrops mucrosquamatus | reverse complement strand
CATTTCCCACTCCCTTATTGTAGGGTCATGGTTCACATCTTCCAATCAACTTGGAAGATGTGATTTACTTCCGGTTTCTTTCTCCCGGGCTATCCTTATGCTCCTCCCTCTTTCCCAGTTGCTGGTTTAACTATATAAATACCAGACAGTTCTGCATATTGTCAAAGCAAGAATATACAGTATTTGCAGCGTTGACAATGTGTGCGTGTGGGGGGGCATGTCTAACAATGCTAAGGTACAAAACTTGTGATGTGTATACTTCCAAGTAAGTATACACATGTATCATCTAAGCTTTCATCTAAAGCTAGGTAGATATTGTCCACATCTCCAAAGGTTGTTGAAATACATTTTCCAGCAGCCTTAGTCAGCCTGACCAATGGTGAGGGATGCTGGAAGATACAATATAGAAACAACTGGAGGGCCCCAAATTGTTCTGTCTGTTTTTAACCTACAGGAATAGTATACCTCCATTCATTCAGACACAACGATTTTAAAACTCTAGAGATACCTTGAACCAAGCCTTAGATGTAGGCTTTTATAAACCTCTAAAGTCCTTCCCGTGTTGTGTGGTGGGATACAACCTGACATGAACCTAGCTTGGCCAGCAGAGCCCTATTTTGTAGAGGGCGTTGAAACTCCTTCCATTTTTCCCTGTTGCAACAATGCAAACTCTCTGGAGCTGAGGGAGGGAGCTCCAGACCTTCCTTGTCTCTGTCAAGAGAAAATGAAGGGGTGTGGTAGCAGCCTGGAGGAAAACTTTGTCAAGCTGGTGATGAGGAAATAGGCCTGCTCCTGAAAATGGTTTGGCCTGCAGAAGAGAGACAGATGAGATTAGCGTGCATTGTCTCCATTGTCGGCAGCCTCTTAAACCTGTTCTTTTTTGACAAGCTGGAGGTGTGAGAAGGATTTCTCTGATCCCACCCAGGTTTGTGAGGGAGACTTTGGTTAGAACAGCTGGGAAGATCCATCTCTCCTTGAAGAAGAATATGCTAGGCGTTGGCAGCCCTGCTGTCTTAAACCAAAGCTTTTTTCCAGTCTAAAGCACAAAAAGGTTGATTTGCCTTATCTTCGTACCAGTTGAAATCTGCCTTCCTGTTTCCCCAAGAAATCCCTTTCGATTTTATTTAAACTCATTCTCAGTGTATGCATGTCTTTACAGACAATTTTGTGGTCGCAAGATGGTGGAGCTGCTTTGTTTATTTATTTTTTATATATTAACTTCAATACCTTTGTTATTCTACAGCTTTTCAGTCTTCAGAAGGTAGCTCTTCTCGCCTGTTTCCCAGTTATTCAGGAGCTTCTTTCTGGGCAAAAGAGACATAATAATAATAATAATAATAATAATAATAATAATAATAATAATAATAATAATAATAATAATAATAATGATGATGATGATGATGATGATGATGATGATGATGATGATGATGATGATGATGATGATGATGATGATGATGATGATGATAAAGTTAGAAGGGACCTTGGAGGTCATCTAGTCCAACCCCCTGCTCAGGCAGGAAACCCTATACCATTTCGGACAAATGGCTGTCCAGTTTCTTCTTAAAAACTTCCAGTGTTGGCGTGTTCACCGCTTCTGGAGGCAGGTTGTTCCACTGACTAATTGTTCTAACTGTCAGGACGTTTCTCCTTAGTTCTAGGTTGCTTCTCTCT
>NW_015415480.1:0-1671 GCF_001527695.2 Protobothrops mucrosquamatus | reverse complement strand
AGGGAGGAAGGAAGGGAGGGAGGGAGGGAGGAAGGAAGGATTTGTAGGGAGGGAGAGGAAGGAAGGGTGGGAGGGAGGATTGGGAGGGGGAGGGAGGAAGGAAGAATTGGGAGGGAGGGGAAAGAAAGGAAAGGAAAGGAAAGGAAGGAAGGAAGGAAGGAAGGAAGGAAGGAAGGAAGGAAGGAGAGGAGAGGAGAGGAGAGGAGAAAAGGGGGAGCGGTGGAGAAGAGGGAGGGAGGACAGAGGACAAGGAGAAGAAGAAGGAGAAGGCTTAGCACGTTGTTGCAAGCCAGGCAGTGTGGCATACTTTTTTCTTATGCATTGCATCTTTTTCATTGTTTTAATTGAACATTTCAAAATGAGAAGGAGAAGGAGAAGGAAAGCTATATTCACTTTTGTCCTGGAGAGCACTACATTAAAAAAAAAGCAAAGCCAGAAGTATTATCTTTATCCCATGAGTTTTTTTCTTTCTCTCCCTTGGCTTGCCTACTTCCATTTAGAGGGGCAGCACCTGCCCAGCTCCAGGAAGCACGAGGGCCAAGCACTCAGGCCAGCTTGCCGGGAGGTGTTTTCACCCTTTGCAGACCGAAGCGCTGTGCTTTTCGCTTTGTTCAAACAACCCTTTATGGTTATTTAAATAGAAAACTATTCAACAGGAGAGGCAGTTGCACAGGGGTGGACTCCAAACAGCTTCGTGGCTACCTTGCTTTTCCCCCCCCCCCCTCTGTTCCTGAAATCTGGGGCTGCTCTAAGTGGCCAGAGGGAGCCGGCTGCTCAAGTGGGCACTTGCTTTTGCAAACAAAAGCAACACCTGCAACAAGCAACACTGATCCCTGGCCGGCTTGGCGGACATATGAGTTTCCCTCTGTCTCTGAAGCAGATGGCTCGAGGTGCAGGGTGGAATCTGACAGCACCCTCAACTGAGGCTGAGCTGTCGCCTTCTGGGAAACATGAAGATGCTGCTGTAGCCCCCCCCCTCCAACAGCATCATATTACGATTGCTCCTCGCTTCACTCACTTCCCCATCCCATTGGCTGACCTGCCAAGGGGCATCGTTGCACAAAGTGCTTTCTTATCTCTACCCTCAACTCCACTGGCAGCAGTCAAATAAACTCACGTCATGTCATCTGGTCCAAAGGAGAGAGCTCTTTCATTGGCTGAGATTTGATGCTCCTTTCAACCCAAAATGGTCAGCTTATACAAAAGTGGCCTCCGAGCTTCTTTCTTTGGGATGCATGGAGCTTGCTTTCGCAACATCATTGAATGGCCTGTCCAGTCCTGTCCTGTCTCTCTGTCTGTCTGATCAGCCAGCCAGCCAGTCAGCCAGCTGTCCATCCATCCATCCGTCCGTCCGTCCGTCCGTCCGTCCATCCATCCATCCATCCATCCATCCATCCATCCATCCATCCATCCATCCATCCATCCATCCATCCATCCATCCATCCATCCATCCAATCATCTGTTTATCTGATTATCTATCTATCTATCTATCTATCTATCTATCTATCTATCTATCTATCTATCTATCTATCTATCTATCTATCTATCTATCTATCTATCTATCATCTAATTTCTCTAACTAAAAGAAAAGAACAATTCCCATTCTGATAAAGCTATAGAGTCATAACCTTCAAACCCACGTATTTTCTGCCATGTTGAATAAGAATACAT
>NW_015415479.1:0-1671 GCF_001527695.2 Protobothrops mucrosquamatus | reverse complement strand
ACACCCTGCCTGCAGCTGCCCCGCCAGCACCACCGCCCACCCTGCGCAGCCCCGTGTAGAGAGGGCCCCCACGGCTCCCACAGCATGGGGGGGAGCAGCCAGCCGCTGCTGCCCCTCACACCCCCGCCCGCAGCACCCCCGCCGCCCCTGCCTCTTGCGCCCGCACCCATTATTGCCCTAGCAGAGCCGAAGATCAAGAGAAACTTACTGCTCCAGTCTCCTCCAGGTATCTTCAGAACTAACTAGGAGATGGTGTAGTTGGGTAGCAGGGAGGGGTGCAAAGTTCCTGCCAATTCGCCTTTGCTGCAGACAACTTGCATGTGCAAAGTTTGCCGGCTGGGTGTTTTGGCGGGCTCAGCAGCAATTCCTATTGGCTTTCGAAAGCCAATAGGGGGAGTAGCACAGCTCATGCAAAAGTTGAAAAAAAACCCATCAAAAAAAGATGTCGGAACGCCGTTCTGAGCGTTCTATGAGAAAAAAAAAAGCCCTGCAGATTAGTCTTCAAATATCAAAAAGGAGGACATGTAGGAGGACACTTTTCGAGGGAGGACAGACCTTACAAAAGGAGGACGGTTGGTCACCTTACTACTTGTCTAAGTATTTAGATTATGTCATCCAAGGATGGCCAAGGTGTATTCAAGCCTGTGCAGCTGTGGCTTTGTTAGTAGAAGAAGCCAGGAAATTGACTTTTGGGGGGGCATTGATAGTGACAACTAACCACCAGGTTAGGGCTTTACTATCAAACAGAGCTTCAAAATGGATGACAGACTCAAGGTTGTTGAAATTTGAAACAATTCTTATGGATCAACCTGATCTAATATTAACTACTGGGGGAGGGATCAACCCATCTGATTTTTTTATAGGAGCAAAATGGGCTAAGCAAGAAGTAGAACATGACTGTGCAACAATAGTGGACCTGCAGACTAAAGCTAGGGAAGATGTAGATGAGGAACCCATAAAAGAAGGGAAAGATATATATATATATATATATATAGATGGGTCATCAAGGGTGATCGAAGGAAAAAGGTATAGTGGATATGCTGTTATTGAAGGAGTAAAAGTAAAAGAAAGTGGGAGTTTGCCTTCAAATTGGTCAGCACAAGTGTGTGAGTTATGGGCATTAAGGAGGGCATTGGAACTCTATAAAGGACAGACTGTAAACATATATACAGACTCTAAATATTGCTTTGGCCTGGTACATACCTTTGGGAGAATATGGAAAGAAAGGGGATTGATAACTAGCAGGGGAAAGGGGCTTATCCATGAAAAACTAGTAGAAGATGTTATGGAAAAGGTAAACTGGCCTCTTAAACTGGCTGTCATCCATGTAAAAGGACACCAGAGGGGGCTGTTACCTGAAATAAGAGGGAATGGCTTGGCTGATGAGGAAGCTAAAAGGGCAGCAAAAGAAGAAAAACTTTGTATCTTAATTCCTGTGTTGGAAGAGCCCAAAGAAGAACAGGTCTTCACTCAGAGAGAATTAGAAAGAATTCAAGAATTAGGATCTAGCTATGACAAACTGGATAAACAATGGAAATTACCAGATGGGAGGGCCTGGTTATCACAAGGTACTGCAAGAATGGTGATCCAAAAATTACATGAGGGGAGTCATTGGGGAACTAAAGCACTGGTAGAAACATACTTGAAATCCTATGCTACCATTGGAATTTA
>NW_015415478.1:0-1671 GCF_001527695.2 Protobothrops mucrosquamatus | reverse complement strand
GGCAACTGCCAGGCTTTTAGCCCCCTACAACATAAAAGTAGCCCATAAACCCAACCAAACTTTACGTTCCAAAGTTATGCACCCCAAGGACCCACTTCCCACGATGGAAAGATCTGAGGTGGTTTACAAAATTGACTGCAAGAACTGTCAAAGCAACTATGTGGGTGAGACATCTAAACGATTGAAAACCCGTATCCACGAACATAAATTGGCCATAAAAAGGGGTGAACAACACTCACAATTATGGACACGCATGGCGGAATATGGGCACCAATTTGACTTTAATAACACACGGATCATATCCAGTGATGCCAAAAAAGGGGGCAGACTATTAAAAGAAGCCTGGTTTTCGGATAACAACTCTATTAATCGCCATGTGGACCTTTGCCCCACACAGCAAGCACTAAGAAAATGGAACAAGAATCATCACTCCACTCACTATAAACAACCTAACCGACATAAACGAACTCGAGAAGATGATAAAGGGTTAAAAGACCACCAAACAGGAGACTTGCATGTCTTCCGACACTTCCTCAATAAACCCACTGGATGGAAGAACGAAGACGACCGTGCCAGAAAGAGGGTGAGGGTGACTGACAATAACATTCTCAAATCCAATGCTGCTTGCACCATTGAGGAAGAGCAGCCTAGACAGGACATTGGAGGAATGGAATGCAGAGAATCCGCCTCAAGTGAGGACTATAACTGCCACCAACGGACAGAGCAACAGAGTTTGGTCAGCGCTAGAAACACCAAGACAGATAACAGAGGGAAAAGCACTGAGACAGTTAACAAAAGAGTCAAAATAAATGATAGAGTCAAACAGGATGCAAACACCATAAAAATGATTGAAATGCAGATCAACCAGACAAGACTGAGGACTTGCTCCAAGAACCGAGCGCAACATTATTTAAATCATTCCTTTAACTGGCTTTTAACCCTGAAGATGTTGGGAGCTCCCAACAAAAGCTCGGTTTTCAATTAAAGTATTTTTACTTAAACCCTCCTGGTGATCGTAAATTAATTAGTTATTTCATAATGAATATACCCGGTAGTCATATTTTTACAGATATCATTAACCATTATAACAGAGCAGTATTGCTCACAGCCAGAAAATGGGAAAAACTAACACTTCGTATCTCAGCTGCCTATCGTAAAATGGCGTTTTTACATACTTGCATCCGAGAAAATTTACCACCTAAATCATTGAGAAGAAAACCTACAGTTGACTCCTTGGAGTGCCAACAAGCAATCCATCAATTCCAAAGTCAGACAATACGCGCCCTTATTAATGACCAACACAGACGAGTGGAGACTTTGAAAGTATGGGCCCAAGACCATCGAAGACAATGTCACATGACCCTAACAGAACACCATTTCCAGGCTTTAAACCATCATATCTGGATGGCAGCGGAGAGATCCAGTCAGCAGACAGCAACGCGCCTCCAACGTAAAACAGACATACTACATGTGTCGAGAAATAACAGTTTCTTGAATAAATTGGTCTGCAACCTCTCCTCCAAGACATTAACCCACTCACAACTTTCCTTACTACAACGTGACACGGGTTATAACCTCATGGATGCATCTGCCTTAGATTTCATAGCAGCGCTAGAGCCAACTATATCTCATATGGGGACAGATGAAGATGCCAAGAACTCAGTAAGACAA
>NW_015415477.1:0-1671 GCF_001527695.2 Protobothrops mucrosquamatus | reverse complement strand
CGAAGCCTGTTCCTCCCCATCCAGACTCGCACGGCCTCCAGGCACCGGGACATCACTTCCGCGGCATCGTTGGGGTGGTCCGGGGTGGAGATGTACAGCTGGGTGTCATCTGCGTACTGATGAAACTCCACCCCGAAACCACGGATGATCTCACCCAGTGGCTTCATATAAATGTTGAACAGGAGAGGCGAGAGGACCGGCCCCTGTGGTACCCCACAAGTGAGACGCCTCAAGGTTGACCTCTGCCCCCCTGCCAACACAAATTGCGTCCGGTCCGAGAGGTAGGAGGAGAACCACCGTAAAACTGTGCCCCCCAACCCCAACCCCCCTAACCGGTGCAACAAGATACCATGGTCGATGGTATCAAAAGCCGCTGAGAGGTCCAACAGGACCAGGATAGAGGAACAGCCTCTATCCCGAGCCCTCCAGAGATCAACCAACGCGACCAATGCCGTTTCCGTGCTGTGCCCAGGCCGGAAGCCGGACTGGCGCGAGTCCAGGTGCTGAGGGAGCTGTCGTGCCACCACACTCTCAACAACCTTCGCAAGAAAGCGAAGGTTGGAGACAGGCCGGTAGTTGGCCAAAGCAGCCGGGTCCAGGGAGGGCTTCTTGAGGAGGGGCCTCACCACAGCCTCTTTCAAGGCGGCTGGCAAGAACCCCTCACTCAAAGAAGCGTTGACGATTCCCTGGAGCCAGCCTCGTGTAACCTCCCGGGAGGCCAGTACCAGCCATGAGGTACACGGGTCCAGTAAACATGTGGTGTTCAGCCGTCCCAGCATCCTGTCCATGTCCTCGGGGGTCACAGGATCAAACTCTTCCCACAAAATGGACTCAAGACCTGCCTCCATTGACCCGCCTGAACTAGTCCAATCGGAGGCTAACCCGGCCCGGATCCGATCGATTTTGTCATGCAGGTAACACCCAAATTCCTCTGCCCGACCCTGCAAAGGGACATCTCGGACCCTCTGATGAAGGAGGGAGTGGGACACCCTAAACAGGGCGGCAGATCGGTTACCTACAGACGCGATAATAGCGGAGAAATAGTTGCGTTTCGCCGCTCTTATCGCTACTAGGTAAGTCCTTAAATGGGACTTTACCAATTTCCGATCGGATTCGGAGCGGGTGGCCCTCCAATTACTCTCTAGGCATCTCTTCCGACGCTTCATCACCCTCAGCTCCTTGGAAAACCAAGGACCCAAGGTAGACCGGCATCGGGTGAGGGGCCGCAAAGGCACGACCCGGTCCAGGGCCCCCGCGGCCGCACCATTCCAGGCGGCCACCAGGTCCTCAGTCGAGCCGCGGGTCAAGGTCTCAGGTATTGGCCCAAGCTCCGTCTGGAACCTTTCAGGGTCCATCAGGCGCCTGGGGCAGAACCATTTTGTCACTTCTGGTTCCGCCTCCCCGCGGTGGGGCGTAGCGGTAGGAAAGGCCAGCCGAAGGAGAGAGTGATCTGACCATGACAGGGGCTCAATGACCATTTCCCCTAAACCACGATCACTCAGCCACTGGCCGGAGGCAAAAACTAAGTCCAGTGTGTGTCCTCCGGTGTGGGTAGGGACATCTACTAATTGGGTCAGGTCCATGGCCGTCATGGAGGCCATGAACTCCCGAGCCACCTCAGATGCTTCACCTAACGATGGCAGATTGAAATCCCCCATGACTAACAGTCTG
>NW_015415476.1:0-1671 GCF_001527695.2 Protobothrops mucrosquamatus | reverse complement strand
CCAATTGTAATAAAATGCAAGAACAGAATCACAATAAACAGTGAAAATAACAATTAAAGATCTATATTATTAGGCTCCTTCTTAAATGGACAGTTGCTTGAAAAGGAAAGCTCCAGCTTGTGCTGCTTCTGAAATTTTTGTTTCCCTCCCATGTTTGTCTTCTTCTCCTCATAACAACAATATATAGATAGTGTTTAGATTAGAAAATGCCTGAAAAAGAGATACAGGGTTTAGCTCAGCAGCGCGATTCCCATTGCCTGCCAAAATCCCCATGAATTGCTTTGGGAACTTATCTGTGCTTAAGACTGTGAAAGAGAAGCTGATAAGCAAGAAATCAAATTATAGTGTCCATTTTATGATAATAGGTTATACACAAGACTCGTTCCTAAGTTGCAGCTGTCAGTTCAACTTCTTTTTGAAATGCTCAGAAGAAAAAAATTCTGCTGTCTGGTACAAAGTGTAAAACTGAAGGATGTATTTATTTAATATAGATATTCTAGACTTCCTATTAAATCCCAAAGTGAGATACAATAAAACAACCCAAAATCCGTACTAAATTGCAAACTTTAAATTATAACATAGGGTTGTGACAACAACTACAGAAACTTACAAATGACTTTGCAGGACATGTTTCATGAAAGGTCTGGGCAGTACTGAGCAAGCAAGCAAGCAAGCAGTGAGAACAAATAGGAGTTTGTCAGTGCAATTTAGCAAAGGGAGATTTTCAAGCCGTCTTTCCCTTTAAATTGATAGTTTTAGCTGAAAGCATGAGAAGAGAACAAGAAACAAAATTTTTTTTACTGGTGGAACATTAAAAAAATGAAGATTAATGGATAGAAGTTTGCAGCTGTGACCTGCAATGCTTGTGCCATTTTTCTGTTCCTGCCTGCAAAGAATCCAGCCTATTTTTCAGCTGGTAGCAAACAAAGGATTAGAATAGTGAATGATTGATGAAAGATGGTAAAGATTTGTTAGATCATAGAAAGAAGGACACAATTCTTCATAAGGCATAAAATCATACAAAGTGCACAGTTTGACAAAGGTAAGGATTGGGGATGTGATTGATCACTTTCCAAGACTTATCAAGTCCATTCCTAATTGTTCCTTTGTGCTAATCCATATTGGGGGGGAAATCATGCTGTAAAAAACAGCTTGCAACCATATCCCCATGGATATTAAACCATAAACAACAATCCCACCTTTGGGATAAGTTGGGATTGCCATTATTCCTTCTACTCCATAGAAGTGGATTGAGAAAAGAAAAGAAGAATACTGCATATGAATAATTGGTATTGATGGAAGAGATTTGGTTTGCTGGCACAAGAAAGATATATTGTACTTCACAAGGACTGGGGGAAATGTCCTAGGCTGAAGTATGGGGAACTTGATTGGAAAGGGTTTAATGGAGAGTTGAGATGAAAAATAAAGACATCAGGAAAAAAACCCTATGTGCACTATAGAAAGAAATGGAAGTGAGTTGGGAGTGGGAGGCACCGTTATGCGGTGGTTCTCCTCCTTCCTCACCGACCGTACGCAGTCTGTATTGGCAGGGGGACAGAGGTCGACTCCTAGACCCCTAACCTGTGGGGTGCCTCAGGGGTCGGTCCTCTCTCCCCTACTGTTCAATATTTATGTGAAGCCGCTGGGAGAGATCATTCGTGGCTTTGGGGT
>NW_015415475.1:0-1671 GCF_001527695.2 Protobothrops mucrosquamatus | reverse complement strand
ATAATAATAATAATAATAATAATAATAATAAAGTTGGAAGGGACCTTGGAGGTCATCGAGTCCAACCCCCTGCTCAGGCAGGAACCCTACACCATTTCAGACAAATGGCTGTCCAGTCTCTTCTTAAAAACTTCCAGTGTTGGAGCATTCACCGCTTCTGGAGGCAGGTTGTTCCACTGGTTAATTGTTCTGTCAGGAAATTTCTCCTTAGTTCCAGGTTGCTTCTCTCCTTGATCAGTTTCCATCCGTTGCTTCTTGTCCTGCCTTCAGGTGCCTTGGAGGATAATTTGACTCCCTCTTCTTTGGGGCAGCCCCTGAGATACTGGAAGACTGCTATCATGTCCCCCCTCGTCCTTCTCTTCGTTAAACTAGACCTACCCAATTCCAGCAACCGTTCCTTATATGTTTTAGCCTCCAGTCCCCTAATCATCTTTGTTGCTCTTCTCTGTACTCTTTCTAGAGTCTAAGTCTTTCTTTCTAAAGCAGTCGCCATGTTGTTTATTCCCGGCTTGGACTGAACCATGATGAAGACTTTTCCTTCAACACATGTAAATGACCCCACAAAAAAAGCTGCCAGGCTTTGAATTACTCTACCCTCAATGGACAGTCCTGAATAGAATTCATGCCTCCTATGGCTTCTGCCGGGGCTCACTGTATTAATGAGGCAGGGTATCCTCCCCTCAGTGTGACTGAGGTGGGGGTCCCATGTCAAACTGTAGATCACATCCTGACAGGAGGGTTATACGGTTTCAGGATCTGATTTTTTTCACCTAAACGATACTGCGCTTGACTGGTTAGATGGCCTAGACCAGGGGTAGGCAACCTTGCCTCTTTTATGACTCATGGACTTCAATTCCCAGAATTCCTGAGTCAGCACGGCTCAGCTTGGAAACCTCTCCCTTTCCCCTCAGCATGGCTGGCTCAGGAATTCTGGGAGTTGAAGTCCACACATCTTAAAGTTGCTGAGGTGGAGAAACAATGGACTAGGCCAGGGGTAGGCAACCTTGGCTCTTTTATGACTCGTGGACTTCAACTCCCAGAATTCCTGAGCCAGCATGGCTCAGCTTGGAAACCTCTCCCTTTCCCCTCAGCGTGGCTGGCTCAGGAATTCTGGGAGTTGAAGTCCACCAGGCATAAAAGAGCCAAGGTTGCCTACCCCTGGCCAACCAGAGGTACACAACTTTAAGACTGTGTATTTCAACTCCCAGAATTCCTCAGCCAGCTTGGCTGGCTGAGGAATTCTGGGAGTTGAAGTCCACAAGTCTTAAGTTACCAAGGTTGGAGACCCCTGGCCTAGACATTGGTTTAGAGATAGACAAACAGACACACCGACAGACACACAGACAGACAGACCTCTCTAAGCAGTTCACAGTGTCAGACTCTTGCCCCCTCCCAACAATCCAGGTCCTCATTTTACCGACCTCAGAAGGATGGAAGGCTGAGTCAACCTTGAGCCGGTCAGGATCGAACTCCAGGCTATGGGTAGAATCGGCCTGCAATGCTGCATTCTGCTCAAGGTATCTGAATATAGATCTTTTTAACGTTCCTATTTTATTGTGCTTTTTAAAAAAATCTAGGTGAAATGTTAATATATATATATCGCAAGTCCATGTGTAATATGCTTTACATTACGTAAGTAAGTAAGTAAGTAAGTAAGTAAGTAAGTAAGTA
>NW_015415474.1:0-1671 GCF_001527695.2 Protobothrops mucrosquamatus | reverse complement strand
AAGTATCAATTGTACTACATGGATCCAACGGTTTGAGTAAAGAAGTAGGCCGGGAAACTCCATATAGGCAATAATATTCATTATGTAGAGGGATCTGATACAGGTAGTCCTCAACTTACAACAGTTCATTTAGTGACCAAAGTTACAATGGCACTGAAAAAAGTGACTTATGATTGTTTTTCACACAACCGTTGTAGCACCCCCATGGTCATGTGATCAAAATTTGGATGCTTGGCAACTGACTCATATTTATGATGGTTGCAGTGTGATTGGCTTTTGTGACCTTCTCACAAGCAAAGTCAAGGGGGAAGCCAGATTCACTTAACAAGCAAGTTACTAATTTAACAAGAGCAGTGATTCACTTAACAACTGTGGCAAGAAAGGTCGTAAAATGGAGCAAAATTCACTTAACAAATGTTTCACTTAGCAATAGAAATTTGGGGCTCAATTGTGGTCATAAATTGAGGACTCCCTGTATTGGTAACTAGATCTTGAACAGCATTCCTTCCAGAAGCCAGCTTGATAGGTACTAGAAGAATTTCAGGCAGTACTTCCCCTCTTAATATATTTACCTAAAGTTATAACTCAGCAAGAGCATCTTGAAAATAAGTAGCCAGTGCACATCACAGAAAATAAGTACATTTTGTCCTTCCCCACTGCATTAAACATTTATACTCTGCACTGCATTAAACCTCCATGTCATTTTCAATCCAATGGATCATATTTCTGTTCTATGACTCACACAAACACATATTCTCCATCTGATGATTTGGGTCATGATGGCGACCCAAATGAGTAATACTGAACATCTATGCATCTTTTGCAAGAGAGGGAGAGAATTCATATCATCAAAAGCATCATTTCAAAGGAAGTTATGCAGAAGATAGTCAAGATCTGTCCTCCATAATTCCATGTTCAAGACTTGAAACATTGGATTCAAGCTATAAGAAGACAGAGGCCAGTTGAATATTAGAACAAATTTCCTAACAAGGAGAGCAAAAATAGTTTTTCAGAGAAGATGAATTCATTGGATGTCTTCAAAAGGTGGTCATCTGCCCAGGATAATTTAATTTGGATTCTGTCACATCTTTTTCTCGCCATGTATATGTACGCATCCAAACTAGACTGTGTTGTTTCTCTGTGTCATATATGTGTCTGTATGTGGGTATATGCATAATCTTTTATCATGTTTATACAGTGTATATTGGAGGTGGTTACCCTTTGAGAGATGAATGCAACAAAATTTCATTTTAATGTATGCTGATCAGTGTACATTTAAAGTGACAATAATGATTTATTTATTTATTTATTTATTTATTGAATTTATATACCGCCCTATCTCCCTTACGGGACTCAGGGCGGTGAACAGGCAATAATAAAAACCATGATAAATATACGCAAGTTTCTGTTAAAAATCAAATTAAATAACAGGCCTGCTCTAAAAATACCCCATACAAAACCCCCACTAAAATATAATCAAACTACGCCAGGCCGGCCGCACGGAATAGATGGGCCTTCAGGGCTCGGCAAAAAAGGCGCAGGTCCGCAACTGTACGTAGGTCGGGGGGTAGGTCATTCCAGAGGGCAGGAGCTGCCACAGAGAAGGCTCTCCCCCTGGGGGTCGCCAGCCGGCATTGTCTGGCCGACGGCACCCTAAGGAGGCCCTCTCTG
>NW_015415473.1:0-1671 GCF_001527695.2 Protobothrops mucrosquamatus | reverse complement strand
CAGTGGAAGCCCAAGTCGCCCTCTGGATCTCTCCATCCTAAAAAAAGCACAGCTGCAAAAATGATGGGGATATTTAAAAAAAAAACTGGGCCTTTGCAACGGGAGAGGGAGGCGGGTGGGAGGCAGCCTCCAACCCTACTCCAGCCTCTCGGGCACAAGGCTGCCTGGCGGATGGGATTTGCAGTCCAAAGGGCGCCCTAGGCGGGGCGAAGGCTCGAGGAGGAGGCATTAATTTAAATAATAAATATTAATTTAAATAATAAATAAATAAATAATAAATATTACGCAGTCTAATCACCTTCACCTGTGCGGGCCGAAGCCCACCTGGCCGTGATGAGCCGCTTCCCGCGCTCCGCGGCCGTCTCCATGGCAACCGCCCCGCGAGCCTGGGAACCAGCCGAGCGATCGCACCTGTGCTTGCGCGCGAACGAGCGCGTGCCTTTCCCGCCCAGCGCCCTCGGACTGCCTCGCGGGCTCCTGTCTGCACGCCCATCTCGCCCGTGATTGGCTGCTCCGAAAACGCTTCCCTCGGATTGGCTGAGCGGCCTCTCCCCTCTCCGAAAGGCGGGGGCATTTAAAAGGTCGGCGGGCTCCCTTAGGCTGAGTGCAAAAATAAAAGCGAGCGCGGTGCAGAGGCAGCAGACGCCGCTCGCGCGTCTCTTTTTTCCCTCAGAAGAGACGCGACAGCGGCGTCTCCTGCCTCTGTAGCGCGCTCGCTTTTCTTTTGGCCCTCAGCCTGAGGGAGCCCGCCGACTTTTTCCTCAAAAGAGACGAGGCTGCGGGGCGCCGGAGGGCACAAATGTCTCCCTCTCCGACGCTCCCGCGGTCCAAGTCCTCGAGCTCGAGGTCGGGCAGGGCCTTTTGAGCTTTGAGGTAATTCTAGCGGAGACTTTTTTTTTTTTTACCTTTTAGGGATGCGGAGGGGGGGGGGCGAGTTCTTTAGCTAATTCATAGCTTATTGTTCTCGGGGAGTCAGGATAGCAGAGTTAAAATGAGCTTTAAAGGTAAAATTATCTCAGGAATTGACTTTGCTCTCAGGAATAAAGTGAATTCTTGGGGTCATTTTAGCCAAGAATTCAAGTTCTTAGAATAAAATTTTGGTGGAGCCTGAGGTAAACTCAGCCATGTCCTTTTTAAAGGGACCAAACCACCAAAGGTGAATAGCAGTTAAAATTAGCTTTAAAAGTAAAGGGATAAAGTGAATTCTTGGGGTAATTTTAGCCAAGAATTCAAGTTCTTGGAATAAAATTTTGGTGGAGCCTGAGGTAAACTCAGCCATGCCCTTTTTAAAGGGACCAAACCACCAAAGGTGAATAGGAGTTAAAATTAGCTTTAAAGGTAAAATTATCTCAGGAACTGACTTTGCTCTTAGGAATAAAGTGATTTTTTTTGGAATCTGAGATAATTTTAGTCAAGGCTCTAGTCCCTAAAAGAAGCAAAATATGTAGTAATAATAATAAAGTTGGAAGGGACCTTGGAGGTCATCTAGTCCAACCCCCTGCTCAGGCAGGAAACCCTATACCAGGGGTAGGCAACCTTGGCTCTTTTATGTCTTGTGGATTTCAACTCCCAGAATTCCTCAGCCAGCATGGCTCAGCTTGGAAACCTCCCTTTCGCCTCAACATGGCTGGCTCAGGAATTCTGGGAGTTGAAGTCCAGGGGTCTTCAAAC
>NW_015415472.1:0-1671 GCF_001527695.2 Protobothrops mucrosquamatus | reverse complement strand
TTTCTTTCTTTCTTTTTCTTTCTTTCTTTCTTTCTTTCTTTCTTTCTTTCTTTCTTTCTTTCTTTCTTTCTTTCTTCCTTCCTTCCTTCCTTCCTTCCTTCCTTCCTTCCTTCCTTCCTTCCTTCCTTCTTTCTTTCTTTCTTTCTTTCTTTCTTTCTTTCTTTCTTTCTTTCTGGCGCGGCTTACAGCTCTCTCCTTCCTTTTTTTAAATTTAACACAGACTCCCGGCTGCTTTCCTTTTCTTTTTCTCTCTCCTCCACTTAACACAGAAATCAAAACCCACCGCCCAATTTTGCACGTCAGGCCAGGGTGTCGATTGGCGTTGCCGTACAGGGCCTCCCCGAGAAATCGCCACCTACCAGGACTCCTTAAGGATGAAAGAGACGGGAAGAAAGAATTCCGCTTCAGATGATAACCCAATTATGAGATGTGGATACACTGAAGGCCGGTTTCCCGATTAGTTCAAGGACTTGAAGGCGGGCACAAGGGGTCCTGAGGAGGGCTGCTCTCTGGAGGCTTTTTGTCTCAACCACAGGAGCTCCCAAATCCCCAGGAAGGTTGGAATTGCTTTGCCTGCTCAGCACAGTGTTTTTGTAAGCTAATGAGGGCAAAGCGTGAGCCATGGGCAATGATGCTGCACTATTAGCTGTGACAGAGAGCTTGATCATAATTATCTTAACGAGGATAGGGTTAATTACAGTGGAAACCGTAAAGTTCTTTCTGCCGGAATCGGGGCAGAGCTGAATGCGTTGTGATGTTTTGTCATTTTGATGTGACTTTGGAAAGAGCACGGAGGGAAATCTCTTGGCAACCGTTGGCTCCCCTCCCGGGGGTGTGTGTGTGTGGTTGGGTGGGCAGGTGGGAGGGAGGGAGGGAGGGAGGCCGGCAATGAGGTAAGCGAGATGGTACCTGTGGGGTGAGATAATGGGCAGCTTTCCTGTCATTAGAGCAGAGAAGAGATCAACCTCTGAGGCACCTGAGTGATGCTGATTAGCCTTTAAGCCAGCCAGGGAGACATCCTACCTGACATTGCCCCGGAAGCCCAGATACCATTCATGGCATTGAACTGGTGCTTTGTGCTTTTAATTCACTCAGTCAGACAGACAGACAGGCAGACTAGCAGGCAGGAGGACAGACAGACAGAGAGAAAGGCAAGCAGGAAGGAAGATAGACAGGCAGACAGACAAGGAGGCAGGAAGACAGACAGGCAGACAAGCAGGCAGGAAGACAGATTAGGCAGACAGAGAGAAAGACAAGCAGGAAGGAAGTTAGACAGACAGACAGACAAGGAGGCAGGAAGACAGACAGGCAGGCAGGCAGACAAGCAGGCAGGAAGACAGGCATGGAGGCAAGAAAACAGACAGGCAGACAGACAAGCAGGCAGGAAGACAGACAGGCAGACAGACAAGCAGGCAGGAAGACAGACAGGCAGACAGACAAGTGGGCAGGAAGACAGACAGACAAGTGGGCAGGAAGACAGACAGACAAGTAGGCAGGAAGACAGACAGACAAGCAGGCAGGAAGACAGACAGACAGACAAGTGGGCAGGAAGACAGACAGACAAGTAGGCAGGAAGACAGGCATGGAGGCAAGAAGACAGACAGGCAGACAGACAAGCAGGAGGAAGACAGGCATGGAGGCAAGAAGACAGACAGGCAGACAGACAAGCAG
>NW_015415471.1:0-1672 GCF_001527695.2 Protobothrops mucrosquamatus | reverse complement strand
TCCTTCCTTCCTTCCCTTTCCCTCCCCTTCATTACTCTCTCCCCTTCCTTCCTTCCTTCCTTCCTTCCTTCCTTCCTTCCTTCCTTCCTTCCTTCCCTTTCCCTCCCCTTCATTGCTCTCCCTCTCCCCTTCCTTCCTTCCCCTCCCCTTCATTACTCCCTCTCCTTCCTTCCTCCCTTTCTTTTCCTTCCTTCCTTCCTCCCTTTCTTTTCCTTCCTTCCTCCCTCCCTCCCTCCGGTTAGAATGTAGTATTTCAGGCTAAACTCTGCCGACTGCCAGGAGTTCGATCCTGACCGGCTCAAAGTAGACTCAGCCTTCCATCCTTCCAAGATCGGTGAAACAAGGACCCAGATTGTTGGGGGGCGGGGGCGGGGGGTGTCAACAGGCTGACTCTGTAAACCGCTTTAGAGAAGGCTGTAAAGCCCTGTGAAGCGGTAGAGAAGTCCAAGTGCTATTGCTATTAAATGCCACCCTTTCTCCAAGTAGAGGGGGGTCCCCTCCCCCTTGAAAATTCCTTCTTCTCCCCCCCCCCCAAAACCCCACCTACCACTCCTTCCGGGTCGACAAGGAGCAGGTGTTTCGGCTGTCCTCCCTGCAGCCCGGTGAGCACATACTGGCCCGGCGTGGTGGTGCTCTCCCGCACCAGGAAATCCCCGTTGACTTGCAGCAGCTTCTCCGACTCTTTCCGGCTCATCTGTCCGTGATACCATGGTTCCCGGCGGAGTTGCTCCTCCATGCTAGCTGGCGGTTGGGAGGGAGGAGCGGCGGGCGGCAGCGGCGCCCTCAAGGCGTCCTCAAAAGGCTCTGGGGGAGCGAAAGCCGCCGTTAGGCGCCATCGGCAGCCGAGACCGTTCCTTGCCTCTTCTTACGACCCACGACGGCGCATGAAATTTCTGCCGCTAAGCGAGTCAGCCTTTGCCCCCTTTCACCACCTGCCTTCCTACAGCCCTGAAGGGAACCGCCGCAGTTGGGAAGTTAGCAACACGGGTTGTTAAAGTGAATTCCCACTGACGGCTTGTCAGAAGCAGATCACGTGACCGTGGGACAGGGCCACCGTCATAAAACTGAGTCAGTGGCCCAGTGTCTGAATTTGGATCCTGCAAATGGGGGAATGGACGCTGCAGGGTTGGAAGGGCGGAAAACGGCCCTACGTCATTTTTTTTTCAGCGCTGTTCCAACTTGGGACGGTCACTAAACGAACCGTTGTAAGTCCGGGACAACCTGCAGAGCAACTGGGGGATTCCCTCCTTCCCTTCTGCTACTCACTCATGTCAAAGAGGTCTCTCTGGATGCTGCCGTTGGACGTCACGCTCGGGAGGCCCGGCTGCAACTTCTCCAAATTTTGCACGTTCACGTAGGAAGGGTCCACCAGGAATTCTGGGCGCCCAGGCGGGCCCCGATCCCTGCCTGCAAGGGGGGGACAGGGTGGGATCAGAAACTGCCCCCCAAAGACAGAGCACCGGCTTGTGAAAACTGCCTGTGAGACTGGGGGATTCTGGGAGTTGAGGTCCACACCACTTAAGAGTTGCCCTGGTGGAGAGGAGAAGGTTGTTGACAGCCTCCTTCCTTCGCTTTGATTCCACTCGCTAGACGTCAAAGTAAAGAGGGCTTTATTGCATTGTATTTATTTATCAAGTTTACTCGCCACCCGCCTTAGCTTTCAGGTTTCTAT
>NW_015415470.1:0-1672 GCF_001527695.2 Protobothrops mucrosquamatus | reverse complement strand
AAACCAGGGAGCCAATTGAGATCTGCGCCGGGTCAGAGGCCGCAAAGGCACGACTCGGTCCAATGCTGCGGCAGCGGCCGTCTCCCAGGCCGCCGCCAGATTGTCAACCGAATCGTGAACTAGGTCCTCAGGATATGGCCCAAGCTCCGTCAGGAACCTCTCCGGGTCCATCAGGCGCCTGGGGCGGAACCATCTAGGTTCCTTCTTCCTTCTATCTTCTTCCTTCCTTCTTTCCTCCCCCCTCCCTCCCTTTTCAGCCCCCTCCTTCTAACCCCTCCTGCCCTCGGGTGGCTCTCTTCCCGTCCTCTTCCTTTCACAGGGGAGCGACCTGCTGCCAGGTGGGGCTGGGAAGAACATGGGGAGGGGGCGGCAGGAGCTGCAGAGCTGTGATTAGAAAGACGCCTGGCCCAGATTCTGCAGAGAGCAGGCGTGGGCATCGCATGTAGAAGTCAGCTACTATTTCATCTCCCCCCCCCGCCCCTGAGCAGAATCGTGTGTGTCTCTGTATGTGTGTGTGTGTGTGTGTGTGTGGCATTTTCCTTCCCTCCCACTCCACAAGGCAGGCTCACGCGGTCATTCCACGAAGCGCCAAAGATGTTTCTGATCCCCGAGCCCTGGGAGCCCACAGTCTCCCCTCTTCTAGGCTGCTGATAAATCCCATTTTGCTGAAAGGGCTCCGTCAGCACGCAAAGCACAGGGGATCCGTGATCCATGGCCATCCGTTTAATGGCGGCTCAAAGTTACAACCGCCCCGGAAAAGTGACTTACGGCCGGTCCTCACCCTTATGACCGTCACGGCATCCCCACGGTCACGTCATCAAAATTCAGGCCCTTGGCAACCGGCATTATATAGGACAGTTGCAGGATTGCCATTTGAACCTTCCCAGCCGGCTTCTGACAGGCAGAATCAGTGGGGGAAGCTGGATCCACTTAACGACCAGATGATTCTCTTAACAACCGTGGCAAAGAGGTTTTTTAAAATGGGCGTGGTTCGCTTAGCAACGGAAATTCTGCTCCCAAATTCCCTGCCCTGACGATGTTACGTAGTTGGGTCATGAAACGCCTGCAAGAAGACCCCCAAGCTCAGAGACCCCCAAGGAAACCAAAGAAGAACAAAATTAATTGGGGGGGGGGGAAGCAGACCCACTTCATCGCTGAAGTCTCCACAAACCCTGATCTTAATGACATCACAGCTTTTATCCACCTGGCATCCTCCGAACACGTGCAACTTCCAGAATTTGGGAATATAAAAAAATAATTTGCAGAAACGGGGGAGCAATTTGCATCTCGGAGGGTGGGCTGAGCGAGCCACGAGGGCTAGAAACTTGAACTTGAAGGATTGCAAAGGACAGGTGAGCGGCTTCAGGAAAGGAAAGGTGCTTTTCATGCCTTAGGCATGTTCCTCTCTCCGTGGCCTCGCCGTGTTGCGGACCCCCCCCCAACAGGGGCTCAGTCGGCACCCCACACACCCCAGTTCGGTGGGGGGTCCAGGTAGGTCCAGGCTGGAGTTGATAAGCCTGAAAAACTTTCTCCCAATCTCTTGATCTCTCCGCGGTTTCGGCGCCCGCGTCCAGAGGCGGTTGCCATAACAACCGTTCGCACTCTGGCATGCAAATGAATTGCAATTTTATTAGCGTGCTGAATTTTGATGAGAAGGACAACCTTGCCCGAT
>NW_015415469.1:0-1672 GCF_001527695.2 Protobothrops mucrosquamatus | reverse complement strand
TTGTTAGCTCATTACATACAGCTACACACTGCAGTCCTGAGCTGGCCCCCATGAAGATTCTCTATCCTTATTCATTGTTTGTGAAATTCAGTTGCAGTAAATCGAAAGTCTTCTTCTTTCACAGAAGATATATTTTAAGCAAATCTTTGTAACATATAGACTACGACGCCCATCCTCTCAATAATTATGCTGGCAAAAGAACGATAGGAATTTTATTCCAACACATCTGGAGCGCATCAGGTTTGGGAAATTGGGTGTAAACATTTCACAATTCTGATCCCTGGCCAACATGCCACCTCTCCAAATATGCATGTCAACGTTCATTGCCAAAGGTACAATATAAAATCTGCACATTGTTTGAAAGCAGTATTAATAACTATGGCAGTTTGACAAATCTGGCTATAAAAGGATGGACGCAACCCAATTTCATTCCATGGAATTTTGGCTGAGGGTGGGGAAAATGAAATTATTTTATTCCACCAAGATTCTAGAAAAGCAGAAGGCTTCTGAAATTCACTCTGAACATATGCATAACATGCAAGAGATTTGTCCAACTATACCTTGAAAAAAAAATGGATATTGCATGTTCACCATAAACTCCAGGAATAGATTCACAGCTGCTTCCCACATTTAGATGTGTTTATTTTTCTGGCTAAACATTTAAATGAAATTCTATCAAGTCAGCTCATAAATCTGTCAGGCTGTACCTGGACTGTTATGCAAGCAATTGTCCTTAGGTTGGAAGGAGAAATTTCTAATAGGCTTCTTGCATTCTTTCAATAGCATTTGCAAAGTATTATCTATTCTTTTTTTTCTTCTTTCAATTTATTCCTTCTCCCCTCCCCTTCCTTCTTTTTTTTTTTTTGCATATGTAAAAGATTAAAAGAGAATGACACTGGAATTGGAAGATGCACAATCCATGCTCCTTTGATTATACTGAAACATTAAAATATCATCAGCATGTTAATTTTAGCTTTTCAGCTGTACGAGATTTCCTTCAGCATCTCTAATATATTTGCTGAAAGGACAATTCGTTCTGATTGTGGGAATGTCACATAAAACAGTTGGTCTCTGGAATAGGAAAAACACTTTCTTAGAAGTGTGTTGCTATTTTTAAATTCTATCTAATTAGGAAAAGTATAAGCCAGCATAAGGCACCATTTTTGGGTAGGGCTAATCTGTAGATACAACCAGGATAGATTGATTAAATACTTAAAATTTCCTTTAATAAAAAAAACCCAAAAAACAAATCTCAAGTTGGAAAACATTTACAGATGTTTTAGGAGAGACTATAGAAAACAACATAAAGCATCATTTTTGCAAAAGGGGTGGCTGAACAAATGTCATTATGAAACTGTAGGACACAATGGGAAAATGTGATTATTCCTGTGTAGGGGAGATGACGTATTTGCCTTCAAGAATTCAAACTTGCCTGGTGAGAAGAAGAGAACACAATTATGAGCCAAGAGGAGAGAAGTCCTACAAGCAACTAAAATTAGGCTTCCTCTCAGCTGGAAGCTTCCATTCTTTCCTTGGATAGGGAGTGCAGACCCCAGTTGTATCCTAGATTGGTCAGGGCACGGCTTTTCCTTCATCTTTCCCATGCAACAAGTAACTTGCCAAGTTGTACAGCTGAGCCAGAAACCCAGAGAGGGTCTTCCATAAGTTGACT
>NW_015415468.1:0-1672 GCF_001527695.2 Protobothrops mucrosquamatus | reverse complement strand
ACTTTACAATGCCTTGGTAAGCCACACTTGGAATACTGCATCTAGTTTTGGTCACCACGATGTAAAAAAGATGTTGAGACTCTAGAAAGAGTACAGAGAAGAGCAACAAAGATGATTAGGGGACTGGAGGCTAAAACATATAAGGAACGGCTGCTGGAATTGGGTATGTCTAGTTTAATGAAGAGAAGGACGAGGGGGGAACATGATAGCAGTGTTCCAATATCTCAGGGGCTGCCACAAAGAAGAGGGAGTCAAGCTATTTTCCAAGGCGCCTGAAGGCAGGACAAGAAGCAATGGATGGAAACTAATCAAGGAGAGAAGCAACCTAGAACTAAGGAGAAACTTTCTGACAGTTAGAACAATTAACCAGTGGAACAACCTGCCTCCAGAAGTGGTGAATGCTCCAACACTGGAAGTTTTTAAGAAGAGACTGGACAGCCATTTGTCTGAAATGGTATAGGGTTTCCTGCCTGAGCAGGGGGTTGGACTAGATGACCTCCAAGGTCCCTTCCAACTTTATTATTATAATAATAATAATAATAATAATAATAATAATAATAATAATAATAATAATAATAATAATAATAATAATAATAATTATTATTATTATTATTATTATTATTATTATTATTATTATTATTATTATTATAATGCACCATAGGGCAACAATATTTGAACCATGATAACTTAAAAGAGCTAATTTACAGAATGCTTCCAAAATCCAGGACCCATCACTCCCAAGGGAATGAAATTTGGGAAGTTGTAGCTGCTTCAGTACTAATTGCTTCTGTCTAGCTATTGGGCTGCTGCGCTGATAATGTGATCTTCATTTTCAATGTTCCATGACAATTTTCTGGCCAGTCTCACAATCCCTTGATCCACTCCCCCCTTCTGCAGCAGCCTCTTATTTCCCTGTTACAAAGAGAAGGTGGGGGAGAGGGAGGAACAGGGAAGAAGCATCTCTAGAGCATCCCCACATATCCTTTCCAACCAGCACCACTTGCTGACTGCATGACACCTCTTGTGCACCTCCATGCACCCTTCTTGATCCATGCCACTCCCCTGCATGCTGTACTTAACTATCGCAACATCTTTTGTACATCCCTGGGCACTCTTCCTGACCTACACCTAGTTTCAGTCTACAACTCTACATTTCTCTGTCATGCACACACATTCATTTATTTAGAAATAAAATACATTAAATTCAGTAAGATTTACTTAGATTGGGTTTTACATATTATTTGTCTTGGGTGTTTAGGTTTGGAAAATGAGGTCCACAATATGTATTACCATTACAATTAAACCAGTGCCTATAATCGAATCATTGCAGAATTCTTCAGTGTGGGGTGAAAGCTATTATATACTCATACCCCTCAAACAATGCAGGCATAATGTTGTATATAGTCTTTCAGAAGCAGATTATTAACATCAATTTCTAGAGTTTCAATCCTCTTACCTCCGAAATGTATTGTCTTCTGATTTCTCCCACAATTATTTTAAACATCATTGCCTGGAACAATTTCATCTTGAGATCAAAAAGGGTTATGCATATAAAATCCTCACCTGCAACATGTGCAATGAATAGGCTTTAATAATGATAATCAAACTTGTAACCATAGAGCTGCAATCACTGTCTGCTTGTCTTTTCATGCTTCTTCAATTTCCTCATCAC
>NW_015415467.1:0-1672 GCF_001527695.2 Protobothrops mucrosquamatus | reverse complement strand
AAGAAGAGGGAGTCAAGCTATTTTCCAAAGCGCCTGAAGGCAGGACAAGAAGCAACGGGTGGAAACTAATCAAGGAGAGAAGCAACCTAGAACTAAGGAGAAACTTCCTGACAGTGAGAACAATTAACCAGTGGAACAACCTGCCTCCAGAAGCGGTGAATGCTCCAACACTGGAAGTTTTTAAGAAGAGACTGGACAGTCATTTGTCCAAAATGGTATAGGGTTTCCTGCCTGAGCAGGGGGTTGAACTAGATGACCTTCAAGGTCCCTTCCAACTTTACTACTATTATTATTATATTTGTAGTCCTTGAAAGGTCCGATTAACCATAATATTTGCAAAAACAACAACACTCAGTAGAGTATCTGCTGAAAAATCTGTGATAAATATGCAAATTCCTTTTGAAATAAAAAAGGGAAGCTAAAGAAACAAGATATTGAAATAGCTTAATGCTATATTTTTCAGAATAATGGGAATTATAATATAATAAAACTTTATTTTTAAAGTCACTTTTTATATCAAGAAAGTATTCTTTTTTCAACCAAGAATAAACAATGACTTCTGAGTTCCAAGGTCAATTGAGCCAATCCCAAATAAATCCTGATTCTACATAGAGAGATTAAGTAAAAGTCTCTGGATTAATCTATTCATTGGAATTCCTCCAAGTTTTCAGACACAGGGATGAAAATGAAAACTGAGAGTACAATTTTAAACTGCGATGAAATGATATATTAAAAAACAAAACATTAACAAACACTTGTATGTTAATGTGGTTCAAAAATGTAAAAATGCTGATTACAATAAATCTCTTATTTTATTTCTCTTTTCCAAGCTGTATGTAACTTTTCCTGTTTACTGCTATGCTAGGTTCAGTCAGTTATCGCCAGGAAGGTGGCCGAAAAAGCAAAAACTTTTTAAGATATCATACTGTATAATTTAATTATTACTTAGAATCTACATATTATGTATCAGAATTTTTAAATTCAAATATTATAGGTACTTGCAGAAGTGTCCTGTGAACAGTGTACAAAATGAATGTGTATGTAATCCTAGTACACTTGGGTTTTCTGTCAAAAAAGTGTTTTATACAAATATATTAACATACCTTTGTTTGAGGAATCACTTTTATTAATTGGAAGGGGTTTAAAATATCTTATTTCCATGTCATTCTGACACACAATATTGCATGTTTCTTTTTAAATATTAAAATACAAAATGTTATGTCTTTAGAAAAGGAGAAAATTTTATATGACTATTTATAGTTTTTTTTCAAAATAGAATGGTTGTATATAAATATAAATAAATACAAAATTTTCTACATGCATATAGACAGTTTAAAATGAATTGTAATACAGTTATTTATGAACTTTTTTAAAAAATATAGGAATTACACAGATCTTAGAGTCTAAATTGTATTTACCTCCTGATTACTTAATATCAGTAATTACAACCATATATTGCTTCATAAAGTATACATAGTATTATTCTATTTTAAAGCATAAATTACAAGAATCCTAGATTCAGACAAAATGATCCTACAAAAATACATTTATTTATTTATTTAATTGATTAATTAATTAACAAATTTATATAGTGATCAATCTCACCCAAGTAAACTCTGGATGGTGTACAACAACAACTTGCCTTTTAGAAAAGTAAAAGCTAATGGCTGAA
>NW_015415466.1:0-1672 GCF_001527695.2 Protobothrops mucrosquamatus | reverse complement strand
CAAATCTAGCTTCTTATGACCGCTGTGACTTCAGCTCTTTATTGGGGTGGGTTCATGGTTGCTAGAGTGACCATGAATTCCCAAGCTGCATCAGCCTCTAAATCAGTGATGGCGAACCTTTTAGAGATCGAGTGCCCAAACTGCAACCCAAAACCCACTTATGCATCGTCGGGTGCCGGGTGAGTGTGGCCCATTGGCTAGGTGTGGCCCATTGGGTGGGCGTGGCCAATTGGGTGGGCATGGCTGCGGTGGTAACGGCAGACTGGGTGGGACTAAAAAGTTCAATCCATCAATTCCAACTTTGCAAGATCTTTTTTTTTCCCGTGAGAAGTTGAAATTGACTGATTGATTAAACTTTTTTTTTTTTTTTGTACATGGCGGTGGAGGCCTAAAGCGAAAAGGTTTTATAAAACCCAGCTGAAGGCCTAGGACTGGGGCGACGGCGCGCGTGCCCACAGAGAAGGCTCTGAGTGCCGCCTCTGGCACCCGTGCCATAGGTTCACCACCACTGCTCTAAATCATACAAGGCCAGGTTGAGATCTTTAAGAATTATCAATCTTGGAAAACTCACCCAACTAAGAAATGGAACAGCTTGGTCAGGGATACAACTAAATCCAATTTGTCTCATTAGGAGACTTTGCTTACCAGCAGCCATTCCTTAGCTGGCTAACTTCTTCTTAACCACCTGTTGCCAGTGAACTGGAAGGACTTGACCTCAGTTTTCAGCCAGTGCCCTCAGGATCATAACTGGGAGTGGTAGAGGCTACATCAGGGGGTCTTCAAACTTGGCCCTTTTATGACTTGTGGACTTCAACTCCCAGAATTCCTCAGCCAGGCACGCTGGCTGAGGAATTCTGGGAGTTGAAGTCCCCAAGTCATAAAAAGGCCAAGTTTGAAGACACCTGGCCTACATCTTGTCCCTCATTATAGGTTCTTCATCGTAACTTTCTTCTGAAGAAGGTGAATGCAGTTGGGCTGCTGACAAGAACGTCAGTTTCCAGTCATAGGAGTATGTCTGAAATTCTGCTCTTCTTGGGAATACAGAAGGAATTTGTAAAGCAAGTTGACTGTAATTTGTGAAACTGAATGAGGAAAGGGACTCAAAAATGAATGAGAATACCTGTGCTTAGATCAAAAGTCTCTTAGATATTTAGGAAACCAATAAACGTGCTTATGAAGGGCAAGATAAGGATGATTAGCAGTGCTCACCCCAGCTTTTCATAACTTTCTCTAAGGATTTAGGGTAATCGTAGTGGAATCTTTCTCCTTCCTGTGAATATTGAGGATCACACGTACAGCAGCTTAGGTTGTGTAATCTCAATCATCAAATTCATCTTGTTTTTACAAATGTTTTACTCTATCCACAGTGTCTTCCTATAATTCATTTAAAGCAGGAGGGCCTTCTAATTGCTAAGCATCTCTGGATGAGGAAATGATGGAAACTTGATGATATTTTAGGCACCAAACCTTGATATTAAGCCACAAAATTGGTACCCAAGTCTTTTGTGGACTGTATATTTGGAACTATTCCCAAGGTGGGAAGTTGAATGTCAGCTTTACCCTTCCTTCCTTCCTTTATTCATTCTTTCCATCCTCCCTCCCTCCCTCCCTCCCTCCCTCCCTCCCTTCCTTTCTCCCTACCTCCCTCCATTCTTTCCTTCCTCCCTTCCTT
>NW_015415465.1:0-1672 GCF_001527695.2 Protobothrops mucrosquamatus | reverse complement strand
AAAAAAAGAGAGAGAAAGGGAGGAAGGAAGGAGCGAAGGAAGAAAGGAAATGGTGAAAAAAAGAGGCTGCACCTGCTGAATTTCTGTCTGTCACTGCTTGAGTGACCTCTTGAATCAGGGAGAACAAGGAAGGGAGGGAGGGAGGGAGGGAGGAAGGAAGGAAGGAAGGGAAGAAGGAAGGAAGGAAGGAAAGAAAGAAGGAAGGAAGGAAGGAAAGAGGGAGGGAGTGAATGAGGGAATGAAGAAGGAAGGGAGGAAGGAAGGAAGGAAGGAAAGGAAAGGAAGGGAGAAGGAGGGAGAGAGAAAGAAAAAGAAGGGGATGGAGACGGAGGGGAGGGAGGAAGGAAAAAAAGAAGGGAGAGGGAGGAAGGAAGAAATGAAAGAAAGGAATGGGAAGGACGGAGAGAGAGAGCGGAAAGGGGAGGGAGGGAGGGAGGGAGGATTTAATATGCTGCCGGAGTCCCCACAGTTTCTCAATCTTGACAATTAACTATGTAAAGGAGCCCAAAATAACCATTTCCCACGGACTTCATTCACACAACATATTTATTTGGCTTACCTTGAATTACTCCCCCTCCCCTTTTTTGTTTGTTTGCACATAATTTAACTAATAGTTTGGGTTCATGTAACGTTCAAAGAATGAAGCCAGGTTAAATCCAATCACAATAAGGATGTTGGGTGAATGTATCTGCTCATTCTTTTATCTGTCAAGGTTAAGAGTATTTCAGGAACTTCCGAGTTTTTAATTTCTTCTGGGGATAATAATAATAATAATAATAATAATAATAATAATAATAATAATAATAATAATAGTAGTAGTAGTAGTAGTAGTAGTAGTAGTAGTAGTAGTAGTAATAATAATAATAATAATAATAATAATAATAATAATAATAATAATAATAATAATAATAATAATAATCATCGAGCTGGAAGGGACCTTGGAGGTCATCTAGTCCAACCCCCTGCTCAGGCAGGAAACCTTATACCATTTCAGACAAATGGCTGTCCAGTCTCTTCTTAAAAACTTCCAGTATTGGAGCATTCACCGCTTCTGGAGGCAGGTTGTTCCACTGGTTAATTGTTCTAACTGTCAGGAAGTTTCTCCTTAGTTCCAGGTTGCTTCTCTGTTTGGTTAGTTTCCACCCATTGCTTCTTGTCCTGCCTTCAGGCGCTTTGGAGAATAGTTTGACTCCCTCTTCTTTGGGGCAGCCCCTGAGATAGTGGAAGACTGCTATCATGTCCCCCCTCGTCCTTCTCTTCATTAAACTAGACATACCCAATTCCAGCAGCCTTTCCTTATATGTTTTAGCCTCCAGTCCCCTGATCATCTTTGTTGCTCTTCTCTGTACTCTTTCTAGAGTCTCAACATCTTTTTTACATCGTGGGGACCAAAACTGGATGCAGTATTCCAAGTGTGACCTTCCCAAGGCATTGTAAAGTGGTATTAACACTTCACGTGATCTTGATTCTCTTCCTCTGTTAATGCAGCCTAGCACTGTGTTGGCCTTTTTGGCAGCTGCAGCACACGGCTGGCTCCTATTTAGGTGATTGTCCACTAGGACTCCGAGGTCCCTCTCACAGTTACTACTATTGAGCAAGGTGCCACCTATGCTGTACTTGTGCAATTGGTTTTTCTTGCCTAAATGTAGAACCTTGCTTTTATCACCATTGA
>NW_015415464.1:0-1672 GCF_001527695.2 Protobothrops mucrosquamatus | reverse complement strand
AAATATCCAAAAAATTTAAATAAAACCTGAGTCTGGAGAGCAGAGAAATAACACGCCTTGTCTGGGTAAGACTAAGTCTGAACTGGGCATGTGCGGCCAGGCAGGAGGCGTGGCCATCGCAGACTTAGTCTTATTGGGTACAAGGGACTTCAGGAAACCCAATCAAGTGGATTATCCATCCCTCATGCTGGAGAATAAAGAATACCGCCCAAAGGCCCTGAAGAATAGAAGCATTTACTAAGATGTGAAATGAAAAGACAGATTTTAGGAATAAATTTAAAATTACGAGGAAAACTAAGCTTTATGCAGAAATGATTCGCTTCATCTGGAAAATGGGACATATCATTCAGGTGTATCCTGTGAATGAGCGTGTTTGCTACATCGTGAAGGGTTGGACACTTGGGTTAGGTCAAATATGTTACGTTATTCTGACATAATACGTAGGGAGGCTTAGAAGTTTAGAACTGAATGGAGGAAAAGAATGGAGAAAAATGTATGGAAAGGAAGAACAAAGATTTTACTTCTTAAAAATAGACCTCATAAATTATGCTACTCATCGGGTCTTGAACGTACCAGAATTTGGAAGTCACATTAATCCAGATGACTTTACCTTATTATAAAATAATTACCTATGAAAAATGTACTTGGCTTAAACATTTAAATCCCAACAACCCTGATACTGGGATTAGACCAAGATCCATATATATTTCATATTCATATTACCTGGGCTCTTCGTCTTTGGATGAACGTTTAGGACAGTATTTCTTCACCAGATTTCTGTTAGAGAGAAAGATAGAGAGAGAGATGGGCTTTAAAAAGGGGCAAGGTGAGCCTAAGAATCTGCCTCAGTTAGAAAAATAACACAACTAAGTTGCCCAGCATGAGTTTATTTATATTTCCATACATTGTTTATATTATGTAAATTATATTGTTTAAAATAAAACAAATTATATAAAAAAGTAAAAATTATTCCACTCTTGAATAACTGCAGCTAGTCCTCTCTTAGTGACCGCTTGTTCAATGACAGTTCAAAGTTACAAAGTTGTGGCCATCATACATCTCCAAGATCACATGAACATGGTCTAGGCATAAACAAGCTGTCCTGGATTCTCGTCTCTTCCCATGTTGCGGTCACATGATGTCCTCATGTAATGACCCTTGTTAATTACAGGGATTGCTATTGTTAAGCAATGTGGTCATATGATGTCATGTTTTACAACTGTTTTGCTTAGCAACTAAAATTCCAGTTCCAACGGCTGTCATAACACAGAGACTACCTGTATTAGATCAAAGTAATTTGCCATATTTTCTTTCTGTGTAAGGTCACAATGCTAAAATAAAGCCAAAAGGGAAAAAAACAGAATTTTCTATGCACAGACTGACTAATTAATTTATAATTGCAAATTCAGCAGCGTTTTTACTGTCTTTTCCCAGAGTAGTAAAGACATGGGTTTTTTTTCAACCAAAACAAGCCATTTTCCACAAGATGGTAAAGAATAGCAGCGGCAGAAGACTGACACTAAAAGAATACAGCAGAAATTCCAAAGATTCCAGTGGCCTCAAGTTAACCAAATTGCTCATAAATATCCCCACAAAGGAATAATGGTATATATTTCACATTTTACAGCAGGAAATCTATTTCATTTCCTCAAGTGATATACTAAGAACATAA
>NW_015415463.1:0-1672 GCF_001527695.2 Protobothrops mucrosquamatus | reverse complement strand
GCCAGAAGTTGTGGGTGCTCCAACACTGGAGGTTTTTAAGAAGAGACTGGACAGCCATTTGTCTAGAATGGAATGGGGGTCTCCTGACTGAGCAAGACGGTTGGACCAGAAGACCACCAGGGTCCCTTCCAACTCTGTTATTCTGCTTAACTTTTTCAAAAACACCAACATTTCACAATGTGGCCTGTTCCAAGAAGGCAAGCTAAGTTCTTGAGGTGGCCTTTGAGGGGGTTACTTTCTGACTCACTGCAGGACAGGACTCCCTAATGGTTAGAGGAGTGTCTCTTGAGAGGTTGGTTGAAGGTTGCTCGCTGGAGGTTTATCCTGGGGTCTTTTTCAGGCAAAGCAGAGACCCTGCCTGGAATCCTTTCCAACTCTTCTAATATTATAACAAATCCTTTTTTTTATTTTTTTATTTTTTAAATGTTAAACTTAAAAAAGCAAGTCTGTCTTTGTTTTATTGACATTGATTATAACGATTTATGATTTATTGATCATAAATGTGCTGGAAACCTCATTAAATATTAGGAGCCTGTCTAAAACAAATGTATTTGACACGAAGTATTTTGTCTGGAATCGCTTCCACTGTAGAATTTATCAGAGAGAGAGAGAGAGATTTTAAAGTATGGGCTATTATGAGAAAAAGTCTGCTGAAAACTCTGCTGAGGTCTCAACTGGGCGTCCATGTGTGAATATCAGAACACTCTGCTTTTGATTATTTTCACATTCTTTTTTTTTTTAAAAAAAGAGCCGAATTCATGTATAACAAGCCGTGCATTTAAGTACGACTTTTCGATCAAAAGGTCTGTTCGTGTATTCAGGAGGGATTACAAGCTGCCCGCTCCCCATCTCCGGCAAACAAACCCCCAACATTAAAGCCCCCCCTTCATCTAAGAAAGCCCAAGTCATTTGTGCAAAGTGGGGCCTATAAAGTGTCAGTCTAGCAACACAGTTGTGTGTGATGTGCTCTGACAGGTTTCTGGCTTCACACGCTTGCACTGAACGGGGTTTTCGAGAACATGTTGATTCCTGTTTCCAGAACCTTCAAGGCTGTAGGTCTTCGGTGCATTGCTGTTCCTCTTTTGAGAAGGAGCGGACTTTCTTAGGAGGAAACGATGAGTTTATTGTCTCCTGATGTGCAAAAATGCTATGATAAAGAAACCTTCCCAATTTTCATCTGTTGGCTGAAAGAGTTGCTTTTCTCCACGCAGTCGGAGATAAAGGGGATCGGTGTCCCTGCAGATGCTTCCAGGCATCTGGGCAGAATCCAGGGCCTTTTCCTCCCTAGCGTCCAGGACTGTACAGTGTTTGGATTTCATCGCCCAAGTGTGCCTTGGAGTGGAGATGAGCAGCTGATTTTAAAAAGTTGCAGACGAGGCCTGCTGCTGTGTGGCCAAGAACTCTGAAGCTCTTTTTGCAGATCTGCAAAAAGAGCTCTACAAATTGACTGGACAACCATTTGTCTGAAATGATATAGGGCAGTGATGGCGAACCTTTTAGAGACCGAGTGCCCAAAAACCACCACCCCGCTCCGCCTCCCACCCTGCCTGCTCCGCCCCCACCCGCCCCCTGCCCCGCCCACCCGCAGGGATATGCACCGCCTCCATGGCCCACAGCAGATCACCAAGGCAGCCCTGCAGCACCATGGCAGCCACGCCCTCTGCCCACACCC
>NW_015415462.1:0-1672 GCF_001527695.2 Protobothrops mucrosquamatus | reverse complement strand
CCAAGCAATGTCGGCTGGCGACCCCCAGGGGGAGGGCCTTCTCTGTGGGTGCCCCTGCCCTCTGGAACGAACTACCCCCCGAGATCCGGATTATTCCGGATCTCCTTACTTTCCGCCGCGCCCTCAAGACATGGCTTTTCCAACAAGCGGGCCTGGCCTAGGGAGGATTTTTAAATTGGGTTTTTTAGAAATTTTAATTGTCACAACACTAAAATTTTGGTTTTAATTTGGTTTTATTCGGTGGGGTGTGTGGGTCTCTCTTTGTTTTTAATAATGTTGTGAGCCGCCCTGAGTCCTTCGGGAGAAGGGCGGGATACAAATTGGAATAATAATAATAATAATAATAATAATAATTTCTAATCAAGACTAATCCCAAAAGAAATCTGGTCCTATGATGATGATGATGATGATGATGATGATGATGATGATGATAATAATAATAATAATAATAATGATGATGATGATGGTGGTAGTAGTAGTAGTAGTAGTAGTAGTAGTAGTAGTAGTAGTAGTAGTAAAGTTGGAAGGGACCTTGGAGGTCATCTAGTCCAACCCCCTGTTCAGGCAGGAAACCCTATACCATTTCAGACAAATGACTGTCCAGTCTCTTCTTAAAAACCTCCAGTGTTGGAGCATTCACAGCTTCTGGAGGCAGGTTGTTCCACTGGTTAATTGTCCTAACTGTCAGGAAGTTTCTCCTTAGTTCTAGGTTGCTTCTCTCTTTGGTCAGTTTCCACCCGTTGCTTCTTGTCCTGCTTTCAGGCGCTTTGGAGAATAGCTTGACTCCCTCTTCTTTGTGGCAGCCCCTGAGATATTGGAACACTGCTATCATGTCCCCCCTCGTCCTTCTCTTTATTAAACTAGACATACCCAATTCCAGCAACCGTTCCTTATATGCTTTAGCCTCCAGTCCCCTAATCATCTTTGTTGCTCTTCTCTGTACTCTTTCTAGAGTCTCAACATCTTTTTTGATAAGTGTTGGAGCTATGGATCATTTGTTCCATACTGCTTACGTGCAGCATGCATTGAGAAAACAACTCTGAACTCAGCTAAACGTCTAGGCTGAATATTCAAAGCCTCTTTATTATGTTGGTCCAAATATCCAGCAAGAGGCACAAAAAAAGTAGAAGGTTAAACAGCAGAGCTGTATCCTTTTTCAAGTGTGCGGGATGGCTATAGGTGAGCCTGGTGTCCCAGGAGCAGTAAATAAGGTGCCCGTTTAGAATGTCGTCTCTGCACCTTAATTGCCAAACTTTAATATATAACAGCATCCTGTCAATGAAGCCGATTGGGTTCACATAGTTCACCAAAACCATAATGATGAAGTCCAGACGCCCGGCAGGCCGTTGCAATCCTAAGCCACAAGCAAGCGGACGAAGCGCTGACTTTTCTGCTTTCGGAGGCAACGAGGAGCCTCGTCGGAGGGCTTCGAAAAGGGTAGTATTGAATTCGCCAGCCACGGCAACGCTTGCGCATTGCGAAGCAGCAGGTGTCTCCCTGTCGTCCCCCCCCCCCTCTCTCTCTTCTCCCTCCCCCCACCCACCTTCCACTCTCCTCCAATGCCATCCGGCTTCGCGGCGTCCGTGACTCTGCGCCCCCTCGCGCGGCCGCCCTGCGAGCGCCGATCACGCTACCCTACCTTTTCAGGCAGCCGCCTTAACGTGGTCGCAAG
>NW_015415461.1:0-1672 GCF_001527695.2 Protobothrops mucrosquamatus | reverse complement strand
GGCCTAAGGGGTATTTTAAATTTGGTTTTTAAATAACTTTTAAAAAAGGAAGAAAAGGCCCATATTAATATTTCTTTTTAACTACATTTTAAATTTTGTATATTGTATTGATTGTTTTGTTTTAAACTGGCTGTAAGCCGCCCTGAGTCCACCAGGAGAAGGGCGGGGTATAAATGTAATAAATAAATAAATAAATAAAAATAAAATCTAGAATAAAGTATTTGATCTTTAACTTTAGAAATGATGAAGTGAAAGCATTATTCAGTGGTTGCATACATATAGAAGATTCTAGGCTCCTTCTTGGCATTTTCAGTTTTTAAAATATTGTTTAAAAAAGCAGGATTTATAGCAACCCATACAACATGCATCATTTCCATTCCTCCGCACCCCCTCCCCATCACAATCTTACACAAGCAAAATTCTCAGAATGTGATGCTCTCTTCAGCTGGTCAACAATGGACCACCTTTGGTTCTGCAGACTCTAGACACAAAGTGTAATCATTTTAAGGGAAACTAAACCATGTTTTTTTTATATTGCCAGGAAAAATTGAAATTGAAGCCCTTAGAAAAAGAGGTTGTGTGTGTCCTTCTCTCTTTTCCAAGCATTGATTTTTAGAAAGCAAAAGCTGACAAAATGTGGGGCATATGTGACAAAGGCGTTCCGGAAGTTTTTTCTCTTAATTACTGGTGCAAATTAAAAGAGATTTTAAGATCTTTAAGGCAACCAAATTCATTCATTCATTCATTCATTCATTCACTCATTCATAGCAGCTTGCAGGTCTCTGAGGAGCTATTAGAAATCGCTAACCATAATTTTCTAACCACCATAGCTTTTCTACATGGGCACATGTCAACAGAGCTTCTCCCAGTTTGAGTAACCAGATATGGAATATTTGATCCCTTCTTAATTCTGATCTGGCAGCAAGTGAACAGGAAGGCGGGGAAGCTGATCTCTGGGTTACAAAAATTAGAAGCTCACTTGCTGCCATATTTGTATATTGTATACTGTGTACTAAAAGCGAGAGCTTGATCTCTGGCTTTTAGAAGCTTCATTTCTAGGTAAAGCTTGAGAAAATCTGATGATAAGTGGCTATGTTGGTCATTAGAAACCAGTGAATGTTGCTGAGAAATCTTCTAAACAAATGAAATGTGGAACTTCTCATCTATCAGTGTTTTATCTCCCGGTTGTCCTAATTCACTGTTTGCCTTCCAAGACTTTCATGCAGTTAGTTGGTAAATATACAGAATGTCAGTCAATATACAGTAGAATTGCATATCTCCTACTCGTAATGAATGAACACTTAAAGCAGACTAAAGTATATGTTATTTATAACTCACGGCATTTAAAATTTTACATATGTAATCCATGCTCTATTAAAAATGCTTAAAGGGTTTCAATATTCTGTGTTTGTCCTACATGTCATTTCATGCACCAACCTGCCCATGAAGAGTTAGGCTGAAAACCTGGAGTTTAACCTCGCTTCAAAAGACTGTGTTGGATTCTTTACTAAACATTCACTGGAAATTTGCCAATGATCTCATGGGATATTATTCATTTATTTATTTTAAATGAGAAAATATGTACATACGAATGGAATTGACATTGGGTAACAGATACGACTAGCAAGAATGGTATTTCTGATTAGAATATCAAATTTAGTCATGTAGTAGT
>NW_015415460.1:0-1672 GCF_001527695.2 Protobothrops mucrosquamatus | reverse complement strand
TCTTGTTTCTATATCTGCTATCGTCTGTTTGATTCTCATCAGCATAGCAAAAGTTATTGGTGTTCCTTCCTCCAATTTAAAGGTGCTCATATTCTTCCAATCCAGCTTCTCTCAATATATATTCAGCAAATAAGTTGAATAAATAAGAAGAGAGTGCACAACCTCGTGTCACTCCTTTGCTGACCAATATGTCTTGCAACGTTCTGTCCGGATGCTTCAGACTCTTTCAGATTATCAGATGGGTTGGTCACTGTCTATGGAGAGTCTCAGTCGTCCAGGTCACGGTTGACCCAAAGGTGCTTTTTCTTAGACTTTCTTAGAACTGAAGAAGCTTCTTGGATGAGAAGCAAAACATCTTCAAGGAAAAACAAAGGAAGTTCAGTTGCCTTTTGAAAAAAGCACCTTTGGAATAGGTTGCTCACGTTTCCCTATCAAACAAAAATCAAATGCTACCATTTGGTGGTGCTGTTGGGGGGGAAGAAAATTACTACCTATACAAAAAGCATTTAGATTGCTTCTCTTTGATACACACACACACACACACACACACACACACACATTCTTCTCTGGGTATATTCTGGGTTTATTTAAACTATTAATCAAGACGTTCATTTGTGTGAGAATGATTATGGACCCTGTGTAGCCCAAATCTCACCTGATATTAAATCTTCTTGTGAGGGAGGAGGGAAGCGTTCCTGTATGCTTAGGAGGCGGTGGAGTCGCACTCATTCTGTCTCTAGCTGGGCTGGATCCAGGGCAGGCCAGCTGCAATGGCAAGGCTGAAGAAGGACTGCTGTCAGCTCTCCCTGGCAAGAGGTGGCCTCCCCCCCCCCCCAAGGGCCACACCACAGCAATGCTGCAGTTAAACCCAGGCATCAGACCTGTGCAGAACTCCTTGTGAGCCCAGAGTTTTATTATTTGGGGAGCACTGGATTTTGTATGCAGTTGATTTTTTACTATATGCTGGGGTTTGCTGGGTAATAAACATATCCTAGAGCAGTGATGGCGAACCTTTTAGGGACCGAGTGCCCAAACTGCAACCCAAAACTCACTTATGCATCGTTGGGTGCTGGATAGGTGTGGCCCATTGGCTGGGTGTGGCCCACTGGGTGGGCGTGGCTGCGGTGGTAACGGCAGACTGGGTGGGATTAAAAAGTTCAATCAATCAATTCCAACTTTGCAAGATCTTTTTTTTTCCTGCGAGAAGTTGAAATTGACTGATTGATTGAACCTTTTCCTTTTTTTGCACATGGCAGCGGAGGCCTAAAGTGAAAAGGTTTTTATAAAACCCAGCTGAAGGCCTAATGAAGGCCTTAAAACCCAGCTGAAGGCCATAAAACCCAGCTGAAGGACTGGGCCGACGGCATGCGTGCCCACAGAGAGGGCTCTGAGTGCCACCTCTGGCACCTGTGCCATAGGTTCGCCACCATTGTCCTAGAGGGAATGTTGCCTATGAAGAAAAGAATATACATCCAATTTGGAAAGATTCATGGCAAGCTTTTTAGATAAGTATGGATAGAGACAGAGATAGAGATATAATTATGAAATGTATGTTTTCATCTTCAGTTGATAGTAGTCAAGCCGTGTCCCACTGGGTCATCATTTCAGAGATATTTTCTTACCTTAAAGCAGAAAAACCAAATGACCACAGGTGGGCAAAAAAGCAGTGGGA
>NW_015415459.1:0-1672 GCF_001527695.2 Protobothrops mucrosquamatus | reverse complement strand
GGCAATTATTCCTTTGCACACAAAGACCATGTCTGTGTCTGGCACTCTCCCAGCTCCACAGACACCGTCCCACCGACACGTCGTCAAATCACGTTGTTACTTTTACCGCGCGCGAGAGAGAAGGAACAAAAATGATTTTTGTTCACTCCCTACGAACACAAATGTTGTAGATTGCTCTCTCACACGCGCACGCACGCACCCCATTTCTGTACTTACAAAAAACATTTGCCTGATGGTACTTTTCCACCACATTTTAAAAGCACATCACAATGAGGAAAAAATACTTTCCTCCCCTTAAAAAAAGAACGGGAAAAGAAGCTATTGAGGATTTGTGTGAATAGGCACGGCATTGACAAACAAGTCAGTGTTCTGAATATAATATCGGGAAAACGTGGGATTGTTACAGCTTAAGATTCTTTTTGTAAAATGGAATTTATTGTAGGTCTTGAGGCCCCAATCTTCCCAATCCATTGTGTCTTCATGGGTGAGATTTTTAGGGGTGTCTCACAAGGAACAAGTCACTGTCAGGTATTCACTTTGGTCATTTCTAGAACTGGGTACCACCGATAGGCTGGAGACCCCTCTGATCCAAGCAATTTTGGAGGTGGAACGGACTGCAGTTTATTCTTTGGAAAGGGGAAAAACACTTAGACCACGTTTAGACTCGATCTTTATTACTGAGCCGAGCACCGAAACAAGAGTGCCAATTCTGGATTCTGATTAATGTCAAATTATCTCTGTTTCACCGTCATCACATAACTCCCCCCACCCCATACAAACATAGCCTTAGCATTTGTCTCTCCGAGGAGTCAGTGTCCGTTATTTGTTATTCCTCCAGTTTTAAAATAAACAGAGCATTTCAGAGACCCTGGGAAAAAAAAAGAGACATGTTCTTTATAATTATTGACAAGGTGCAAACGGAAAGAGCGCACGGAGGGAGATTAAAAAAAAGAATCTAATAAATGTCATTTATACACACATGGCAACTTGATGACCCCTTTTCTTTCTTCGCTCTTTCGTTACTATATAAAAATATTGCAAAAAGGAGAGAAAGGATCAAAGGCATTTTTTACAAAGAGAAGAACGGGAGAGACTCGGGGAGAAGCCAAAGAAAGCCTCAAACACAAATGAGCTTTTCTCCACTTAGTTAAACTCCTTTTCAAAAAAACCTGCTCTGGTTTGTCATGCATCGCGGTCCCTCCGTGTAATGAAGCTGGAGTTGTTTGAGGAGAAAGCAGAAGCTCTAGCACCTTACAATCCAGAGCATGTGAAGGAACCCTAGATTAATTTGAGGAGGATTGCTTGACACAGAACAGGTGTCTCCCAGATGTTACAGGCCAGTGGTGGCGAACCTATGGCACGGGTGCCAGAGGCGGCATTCAGAGCCCTCTCTGTGGGCATGCGCGCTGTCGCCCCAGTCCTAGGCCTTCAGCTGGGTTTTATAAAACCTTTTCCCTTTAGGCCTCCGCCGCCGTGTGCAAAAAAAAAAAAAAAGGTTCAATCAGTCAATTTCAACTTCTCGCGGGGAACAAAAAAGATCTTGCAAAGTTGGAATTGATTGATAGAACTTTTTAGTCCCACCCAGTCTGCCGTTACCACCGCAGCCACGCCCACCCAATGGGCCACGCCCACCCAATGGGCCACACCCACCCGGCACCCGACGATGCATAAG
>NW_015415458.1:0-1672 GCF_001527695.2 Protobothrops mucrosquamatus | reverse complement strand
ACAGGTGGTCCTTGACTTATGATCTCAACTGAGCCCAAAATTTCTGTTGCTAAGTGAGACATTTGTTAAGTGAGTTTTGTCCCATTTATGACCTTCTTTGCCACAGTTGTTAAGTGAATCACTGCAATGTTAAGTTAGTAACATGGTTAAGTGAACCTGGCTTCCCCATTGCTTTTGCTTGTCAGAAGGTCGCAAAAGGTGATCACATGGCCCTGGGACATAGCAATGGTCATAAGTATATGAACCAGTTGCCCAGCTTCTGAATTTTGATCATGTGACCATGGGGATGCTGCAATGGTTGCAAGTGTGAAAAATGGTCATGCCACTTTTTTTCATTGCCATTGTAATTTCGAACGGTCACTAAATGAACTTATGTAAATCGAGACCTACCCGTATCTTTAATTATTTTGCAGAAGAAGCAGTTCCATAAAGTATAGTCTGATGTGTCACTTCTATCTTCTGGAACCTCCATGTCCAAGGTATTATGATTGTTTCTTATAGAACAGGGGTGTCAAACTTGTCGCATCACGTGACGTGTTGCGACATATCGCACCCTTCTTTCCATTGCCAGAGCTGGGGTAGGCACAGCTTCTGCATGACGCATCTGGCCCGCAGGCCAGCAGTTTGACACTCCTGTTATAGAAGATGTAGAGGAGTTAGGCCATGGCTTTGAAGAAAGTATGCTTTACAGTAGCTAGTACAAAAACAGCAGCTTAGCAGAAAAACAGAGGGAGAAGGGGAGAAAGAACCCCGTTGACCTGCCTTGACTATTGTGGTTGTAAGAGGGAAGGAAAAAGGGAAAGGAAAAACTCTGCCAGGTCTTCAAGACTCTGCTATTACTGTCTATATCAATAAAAGTAGAGTGCTAATATTTCTTGTGGTTTCTCTTTCCTGTCCTAGTCTACCACAAAGGGCTGATAGAAGCCATATTTGTCATTTATTTTTTCAAATGGGTACCCAGATGTTCCTGGAAAATTATCATAAACTTGATTTTTCCAGAACTGGGTTGATGATGTTCATCAAGGTTATCTATTAGTAATTTCTTTTAAAAAATTAAGCAGGAGATTTATTCAGATGTATTCATAGAGATAGCTTTCCAAGAACATACACATTTTGCATGTTGATCATCAAATAAATTTTAAGGTGCCAGATGTTTTTAACTGGGTACTATTTCAGGAGAATGTAAGAAAAAGACGCAGTGGCTCCTGATTTATATTTCCGCTTGGTTGTAAATCATGTTTTAAATATAGCACCGATGGGAAACTAAGGGATCCTTTAGTTGGCACAGGTTGAGAACCGATTATTTAGTCTTTTCAAAATATAAATTTATGGTCTCCAATAAGCAAACAATAAAATATTTTTATCTCTGATTATCTGCTGCAGAAAGCCAAGTAATCATGATTGAAGAGCTGCTAGTGCTTAGGGAGATCTGTTATTGTTTTTTTTAAGTTAAGGAGAAAATAACATCCTTACAGTAAGAACAATTTGACTGTGGAACCAATTCCTCAGAGACAGTGGTGCACTTATATAAGACCCCAAGAACCAGGAATAACACATAGGGTTATTTTTGAGTAGTTTTCTTTATTGTTCTTCACTCACCAGTAGACAGATTCTTGCCAGACTAAAGCAATTATTTGCATAACTATAGGTATACTTTGGAAAAAGTTAGGAG
>NW_015415457.1:0-1672 GCF_001527695.2 Protobothrops mucrosquamatus | reverse complement strand
TTATAGCTTTTACCACTTTTTGCAATTAATTGTGAAATGCGATAAGCGGCAATTAATCCATCTTCGTTCGCTGCATGTTGTTTCTTAAATGATGCAACGATTGTTGACTGATTTTGAAATTTTTTATATATTTCCTGAAAATATTCAATGGGCTTGTCCTTATCATTTGGATGCTTTGTAGAAAGATGTTCTCGCAATCAACTTGGCTTCATTGCCTCATTGGATAATGTTTTATGACACAATAAACACATTGGATGTTGTTTATTTACAACAGATTCTATGAAATCCATCTTCAGATACTCTGGCAAATAGCCACGAGCGTATTTCTTTTTTTGAGACATGGACTCACAATATTTTGTTTGAAGCTGTAGGCACGTGCTCACTCTCACAAATCTAACTGCGTACTGACCAGTGCGACCGCCAACAAAAGCACCTGCGCCATGTATCATCTGCGCATGCCTCTTGCTCATTGTGGATTAGGTTTGGGGGGGCGCCGGCTACCAGCTCTGCTTGTCTGTTACAACTGGGTGGTGGGGGAGATGCGTGAGCTATTCTGAGACGAGGCTCTTTTCTTTGCGGTTGCACTATAGAACCATTTAATTTCACTTACATAACGTGAACTAAACTTATGCGAGGGCGATACAAATAGTATATTTTCAGAAATTTAAATTGTCACGGGGAATTTTATGAAAACCTAATGAAAATATTTTTAAATAATGCTATGAAAATTTTTAAAAAGTCAATTGAATTAAAAAAAAGGAAAGTGCTTCAGTATCGGACAAAACCCCTACCGCCCACCATGAAAGCTGGAACGCCCACTAGTGGGCGGTAGGGACCAGGTTGACTACCACTGATCTACATGTATATGTATATTATCTACAGAGATTATGTTTGTTATATCACAATTTATCTTTGTTACGTATCTCAAACCGTTGTCTAACAGCATGCAATATGCTTCCTGGGATTTTCTGGTGTTTGTCCTGTAAAGCCTCTATTACCCTTTGAGTTTGTTGGATAGGTGGAGTGGCATGGAGTGGGATGGGATGGGGAAAAGAAAAAAGAAAGAAAGAAAGAAAGAAAGAAAGAAAGAAAGAAAGAAAGAAAGAAAGAAAGAAAGAAAGAAAGAAAGAAAGAAAGAAAAAGATATAATTTAGATTTATGTTTCAGGAACTATAGAGAGAACACTATGGAATGAAAGAACAGATAACATATTTAAACATATATACGTAAAATTCTAGCTTATGGCAAAGATTTTTATTCTCTTCCTACTGTACATAAATAAATCACAATTTTCCTTTGGGTTAAACTACATGTTATATTAAAATACTGTACATGGTGTAGAACTCTCTTTCTGCATGCAGTAGTATAATTAAAAATGAAGTTTGATACCTCTTATTTAATTTGCTCCTAATTGTGGCTTGATTGGCTGGATTCACCTTTTACTTGAAAATATAAACCTTAGCTTGGACTCTCAGAACATGCAAATCCAAAAGCAAATGACCTTGATTATGGCTTTGTAAGGTGTGTGATTCTAACTCCTGCAGCTGAACTTCTCTCTTGCATTCCACTTTCAGCCCATTTTTCCTAAGGAAAAGATGCTCTGCTCTATTGATCAGAGAAATAAAGAGGCAGGTACTATGGAAAGATGCTCTAGGTGCTAAAATGTGAGTGA
>NW_015415456.1:0-1672 GCF_001527695.2 Protobothrops mucrosquamatus | reverse complement strand
AAGAACTAATTAAATGAATAATTTTTATTAACACGGAGGAGATGGATTGTTTAAGTTTAGAGTTTGGAGTTAGAGATATTAATATTTGTTTACTTGTAGTTGAATGTTAGCCTAGGTTTGGTTTGGGAAGTCCGGGGGGTGGGGGGATGGGATAAATCATTGTGTAATACTTGTGATGTATTTCTTCTTTTATGAATATATCAGCTGGGCCTTCCTCGCCCCAGCAAGAGAGGGGAAGGGTGCTTGCAACAGGGCCCCAATTGCGCCAGATGCCTGAATACATCTGCTTCCCGGAGGAGACGAGTGCAGGGCCATTTTTCAACGGTGGCCTATAGCAGGGCTTTTCAACCTTTTCACCCATTGTACCACTTTTAGGATATGGCAACATCCGAGTACCACCAGTCGCCTAGCAAGGTGTCAAAAACTTGATGACCAAAAAAAAAAAGGAAAAAAGTGATAAAGTACAGGTAGTCCTCGACTTACAACCATTCGCTTAGTGACTCTTAGAAGTTGCAATGGCACTGAAAAAAGTGCCCCCCAAGCCACAGCCGAGCAAGACACCTGCCTGCCCACCCGGCGGCGCTCTTCCTCCTGTCCGAGGTTTTCATTGTTGTGAGCATTTCTGTTGCGGATTGGCAGCGGGGGTGGGGGGGGTGTTTGGTTTTTATCCCCCCCCCGTCTGCTGGGTGGTTGCAGCAGGTTTTGGTCACTTCACATGACCCTGGGACACTGTGACCATCATAAATATGAATCAGTTGCCAAGCATCTGAATGTAAATCACAAGACCCTGAAGATGCTGCAACATTCCAGCTGATCTGCGCTTCTTCTGGACTCAGCAGAAGTGCCAGGATCAGTGCTGCTTTCCAGCTGATTGGTGCTTCTTCAGGGCTCAGCAGAAGCACCAGAATCAGCGCCAAGCTCCAGCTGGAGCCTGGCGCTGATCCTGGCGCTTCCACTGAGCCCTGACAGCCCAGAAGCGCCAATCAGCTGGAAAGCAGCACTGATCCTGGCGCTTCCGCTGAGCCCTGACAGCCCTGCAGCTCCAGCCATCTCTCGCTCAGCCTTGTGCGGTGCTGCCACCAGTTCAGCTCATTCCCCTCCCCCGCTACCACTTTTCTAGGATGGTTGCGTATTACCTGCCCGGTGCCAATGTACCACAGGTGGTACCCGTACCACTGGTTGAAAAGCCCTGGTCTGGAGGACACCCAGGTGAGCATGCAGGAATATCTCATGCGTCAAAACCAGAAAACAGCAACTCTGCCTTTCAGGATTTGGACAGTTTTAACAGCTGATCCAAGGACCCCCAAGTCTTGTCTTTTTATTGCCTCACCAGCCAGGAGCTGCCCTCTTTCCAATGGCCAGCAGGCTATTATTATTTATTTATTTATTTATTTTATTTAATTTATATGCCGCCCTTCTCCCGACAGGGACTCAGGGCGGCGCACAACATATTTAAAACCAGAACATATATACAATCCCCCCCTTAACACCGAATTAAACCGAATTTTAATGTTGCGTCTTCCGAATATTTAAAACCCAATGTAAAATCCACCCTAGGTCAGGTCCGCTTGCTGGAAGAGCCATGTCTTGAGGGCGCGACGGAAGGTAAGGAGATCCGGAATTATCCGGATCTCGGGGGGTAGTTCATTCCAGAGGGTAGGGGCACCCACAG
>NW_015415455.1:0-1672 GCF_001527695.2 Protobothrops mucrosquamatus | reverse complement strand
CCAATGTTGGAACATTCACTGCTTCTGGAGGCAGGCTGTTCCACTGGTTAATTGTTCTAACTGTCAGGAAGTTTCTCCTTAGTTCTAGGTTGTTTCTCTCCTTAATGAGTTTCCATCCGTTGCTTCTCGTCCTGCCTTCAGGAGCTTTGGAGAATAGCTTGACTCCCTCTTCTTTGGGGCAGCCCCTGAGATATTGGAACACTGCTATCATGTCCCCCCTCGTCCTTCTCTTCGTTAAACTAAACATTCCCAATTCCAGCAACCCTTATTTATATGTTTTAGCCTCCAGTCCCCTAATCATCTTTGTTGCTCTTCTCTGTACTCTTTCCAGAGTCTCAACATCTTTTTTACATCATGGTCCAAAAATCCGAAAGCTTGGAAGACCAAAATCTCCGATTCCGGAGATCGACCCAGATCGGATCCTGTAACACTATCCTGGGACACGTAGATCCGCCTTCATTCGTGACAAATCCTAACAGTTAGAGAGGTTGCCTGAATTTAGAGCAGTAGTTCCTCAAACTCAGCCATTTTAAAACTGGGTGGACTTTAACTCCCAGAATTCCCCCAGACATTATGGAGGAACTAACTCTTCCCTTCTGGAAGTGGCTGAGATTGAGAAACCCTGGTTTAAAAGGGCTAATTTGGGGAGAAGCAACCGTATGTACTTATGTTCAGTTTTCAACCAGGGCTCTCCAAACTTGGCAACTTTAAAGCCTTGTGGGCTGCAGCTGACAGAATTCACGCTGGCTGAGGAATTCTGGGAGTTGAAGTCCACAAGTCTTAAAATGGCCAAGTCTGGAGACCCCGGTTCTCAACCAGGGACACCTGCTTACCCAATGCGGTTTCATGCAACAGGGCTGAGATGCTAAAAATTATATTCCTGCAAACATCAGTCATGGGGGTTTTGACAACACTCCTGCTGTTCTCCAAGCAACGGTATCTTTGAAAGGTTTCCCACGCGCTGTTGGTTGTCACGTCGTCGCCTCGGCCTCCAACCGTGAAGAGGTCCAGGGACTTGCAATATGGCATGAGGACAAGCTGCAGAACGAGATTAACCAAGCCTTATTGGTGTATTTTAAGATGGACCCACCCAAGTGTTGTATCTTCCGAAGATACGGTCCCAAGGAGTCACAAGGAACGCTCCCTACGCGGTTGGGCTTCGTCCATTTCTTCAACCTCCTCTCACGTGGCAGAAGCCAATTCCCAAGTTGCCCCCTGATAGGGGCAACTTTCTGAGAATTCCAGCAAGAATCCCAGAAAAATAAATTTAAAAAAAAAATACAAAGCGGAACTCATGTTTCCATGTACAGCTTCGTTAAAATGTAAGACAGCTTATTCTGTGGGGTCCTGGGTGCTCTCTGAGCTTGGTGGTTTTCTGGCAGACGTTTCATGACCCAACTAGGTAACACCATCAGTGCTAGAAGGGTGTGGGGTTTGCTCTCATCTGAGAACCCCACTCCCTTGTAGCACTGATGGTGTTATCTAGTTGGGTCATGAAACGTCTGCAAGAAAACCACCCAGCTCAGAGAGCACCAAGGACCTCCACAGTCCTCCCCCTCCTTCTCCACTTTGCAAACATCCCTCCCTTGTAGCACTGATGATGTTACCTAGTTGGGTCATGAAACGTCTGCAAGAAAACCACCCAGCTCAGAGAGCACCAAGGACGCCACAG